>NC_142474.1:54419924-54722954 GCF_049115385.1 Moschus berezovskii | reverse complement strand
TCCTTGCTCTTTCAAATTTCTTTCAGTGTTAAATGTTTTTGTGGTAAAGAATCAAAGTGTGAAGACGCAAACCTTTGATGTCTGCCATCATAGGAAAGTTTTACATTGTTTGCGAAAAAACCCACAAATATGTCATCAGGTCTTTAGTTTTTAATTTTATTAGTGACAAGGTAAATAGATACATGAAAATTTTCACAGATTCTACACATATATTTAAATAAAACAAGAAAAGGGTTGAGTTCAAAGAAGTGGGGTTTCAGTGGGAAATTGGTCCATGTTGTTTATTTAGTGTATAAAAATCTCCAAGTTCATAAAACTTGATTTGTCCATTTTTTCCCATGTCTTGAAAATCAGCTGCAAGTATTTCAAAAGATATATCTGAAATATATAGATGGATTCTAAGAGAAGCAACAGCATATTATAAATGATGAAAGTGACTGGCTTTATATGATGAGAAGCAGATTTGCTCAGTGCATTTTTAGAATATTTTCCACATGGAGGGATACTCAAGAACTGAGGCATGGAGGGTTCACCTGACCTCAGTGTGCATTGATGGCCCTCTGCAAATTGTCTGTAGATAGCAGTGCCTGTCCTTCTAGATGGGGATCACTTTGGGCTGAGACTGTGAGGATGCTGTAGTTTGCCTTTGAAGTCCTCACACCTTGCTCTGTTCTGGATCCCAGCCTTGCTCCTGGCATCATGAGCTTCCTCCAGGTGTCTGTATGACCTGGCTTTGATGGTCCCAGCCCTAAGAGTTCCGAGTTCCTTTATGAAGGTTAGCTTAAAAGACAACAGGTGTGTTTTCTCAGGGCTCTTTTGTGACCCCAAATCTTGAGGAGCTATTCTCTCTTGGCCAAAAGTCAGGTATGATGACAAGAGTTGGGATGTCACTTTGGAGGCAGAGAGCCCTCCTTCCACTCATCTCAGAGACAGCCACTGCCTGTAGAACCACTTCCACCCAGTCAACAACCACCTAAGACCCCCCGAGGCTGACATGAGACCCTCAAACTCTTTGAAACATGTGCAGTTCTCACCCCCAAATCAGCCACACACGCTGGGAGCCAGACTTCAGTTCCTGACAGCCTTGAAACTGCTACCATGACAGGATTGAAGTCACGAGCAGACAGAGTATGAACTGTTCAGTGTATTCACCATGTGCCTTTGATTTGGTTTCCAAAGAAATTCTGCAGCTGGAGCCAGATGGCTTGTCTCCAGGTTAAGGCATGACCAAAAATTTAGTGTCTGTGAGTTTGGCTCATCTTTTGAATCAAGTGTGATTGTTGAAATTGGGACATAAATTTTCCAACTGCTTTGTAAACTGAAGGATTGGGGTCTGCTGGTTTTATCATACTTAATATTCAGGATATTAATTTTAAAAATAACTAGTGCCAGTGTAAACATGCTTTTTGATACATAGGTCTATAAAATATTGCACATAAATATAAAATTTGTTCAGCACTTCTTCATAATAATTTTTCATTATCATAAAAAGGATACAAAGTTGTGCAGACTATATGAATTTGTCTGGTCGATTTTACTTAAAACGATACTATTACATATGATTATGGATTATTTACAAGAGTTTTAAACATCAAGTTTCTGTGATGGTTAAATTCAAGATGCTGGGAAAATAGCTTTAGTAAAAATTATTTTCCAAAGTCACATACTATAACAATTAGCAGGAAAAATGAAAAGTAAAGTTGGAACAGGCAGTTCTAAATAAAATCCATAGGAATCTGTTTTCTAGGTTCATCACACATATGCCTAACTTTACGCTTCGTCCTATTTATGTTTAACGTGTCTTTTCTGTGAATGTAAGTTTGACGTATAGTAAAAAAAAAAGAAAAAAATAGGTATTTAATCCCAAATTAAAATACTGCTATTGCCTCTTATAGATATTAAAAATAATATGCCTGCCCAAATTATTGAATTGCTTTTTTGTGAATGGACTCTAGAAATTTTACCATTATTTTTAAGTACCACTCAGTGTTAAGAGTCCCTTGAAATTTGTATATTGCTAATTCAGTTAATGGAAAGATGATTTTTTTAAAGTAGATATCAATGCAACTTTCTGCAAGGCTAAATTAAGCAGATATGAGTCCCTGAAAGCGTGAATAAAAGAAATTTCATGTAGAAGTCATGAAAGTGAAACAGCCTTCTAATACCAATTCACTTTTCCTTAACCCTATCTAAATCCTAAGTCCTGTTAATTTACGTATTCTGCACAAAACAGACATCTTGGAGGGAAATTTGGTGAGTGATTTCAAAATCCAGCGAACCAAATCTTTAATTTCCAGATCCTCTAGAGTGATATCCTAGAGTCATGGAAAATAAATAAATAAATCATTATCCTCACTCACAAAGATGATCTCTGCCATTTCCAAGGTCCTTTTACAGTCCCAACAGCATAGGCTGGTCTCCCTGAGCTGTAACGTCACTAGAAATGTTTCTTTTCCAGAGGGAGGTGTCAAATATTCCATTGTATACAGTAGTGTTGGAAGGTTTGGTCCAAGTTCACCTTCTAAAGTCCATCCTAACTCAGACACTGCATTTTCGAGACATCAGATGGATTTACCTGGAAAGCAATCTCACATTCCCACACCCATTTCAAAGTATCTGCCAAATACAGAAGGACTCAAGCCAAAGACATCTTCCACGGCTGCCCAGCATTTCTGCAGTGTTGAGGAGGCTTCCTTTCCCCACAGGATCACCAGGATCCATGGAAACTTCCCCAGAGTACAGTGTAGATGAGGTGATGACATGGCCCTCCCATGTCTGAGGACACTGGCAGGTGCAGGACAACCCTCATGATCCTTCTTTGCTTTGAACTGGACTAGTATTGGAGTTGTTTTTGTCTTTGGCTTTCCTTTTCATGCCTCAGGGGTTTTCTCATTGGTCAGGTGTTCCCGGTCATTCATATCATCCTGGGGTGGTCTTGCTCGGTCAAAGAATCCGCACTAGGGAAGACAAAAATGGGCCAGCCAGTCAGGTCATCCTGAGAATTCATGAAACCCCTCATTCTAAGAGTTTTCTCTTTGTCAGGACTTCCCTAGTGGTCCAGTGGTAAGATTTCACCTTCCAATACAGGAGGTATGGGTTTGATCCCTGGTTGGGGAGCTGAGATTCCACATGCCTCATGGCCAGAAAAACAAAACATAAAACAGAGGCAACATTGTAACAAATTCAATAAAGATTTTTAAAATGGTCCACATTAAATATCTTAAAAAAATAAATTTCCCCCCCTTTATGTGTTGTCTAAGGAATCTGGTGCTCTGAGACTATAATCTGCCCAATTCTCCAAATTAGGAGGTGAGAGCAGTGTGTTGTTTACCTGCAGAGAGGAATTATTGCCTATGCAGTGTCCACGTCCTTCCTTCCCTGCCTGTGGTGGTGGGAGAATGTTCTTTCTCTTTGAAAGATTTTTTTTTTTTTAATGTAGACCATTATTTAAAGTCTTTTTGAAATTTATTACAATATTGTTTCTGTCTTATATTTTGCTTTTCTGGCTTCAAGGCATGTGAGATCTTAGCTCCCCGATCAGTGTTCCAGACTGCACCCGCTGCATTGAAAGAGGAAGTCTTAACCACTAGACCACCAGGGAAGTCCCGAGAACGTTCATTGAGTATAAACCACTTATGGACCTTGTATATTTTTCTGGGCTTATAGCAACCTGGCCCAAGGATTTTTTCTCTGCTTTTCTGCATGTTTCTGGAGCCTGCAGCAATATGAATTCCTGACCAGGGGAAGCAGATCCCTGAAGTGTACTATGGGCTACCTAAAGATGGACTAAAGGAGGAGGTGGAGAGATGCTTATCTCTCTCTCTGCACTTGGTGGAATATCTAGTACACGGAAGATAATTAGATGGGTCCTTTATTTCCATCTCAACAGCTTCGTGACTTTCCAGAGATCAATCAGCAACTCGGGGAAGAGGTGATTCTTGAATCTTCACTCTCCTGAGTTTCAAATGAGGATTTGGTCTTGGAGAGAACACTTCCCCTAGAAACCTAAAATGTTAATTCTTATTGTTTCTTAGGTTGGAAGCCCAATTCATTAGCTTTCACTTACAGCCATTGAGTCATCTTTTTCTCATAGGACTAGTGCATTACTCTATCAATTGCTACATACCATTGCATCATTTGTGGATATAAAGTTACTATGAATAACACAGAAGTCTATTTTTAAAGATAGACCATGCCTTAGACCTGTGTGGGCTCAGGATGGCACAAAACTGCTGATGAAGATCAGAAAAGCCATTACTTAACTCAAAAGGCAAGGTTTTCTCAGTTTGTTAAGCATGTCTCATGTTGTTTCAAAATAAAAATACATTATGATTTTGGAGAATGACAACAATAGTACTAAACTAAGATGTAAACTCCGGGAGTTGGTGATGGACAGGGAGGCCTGGTGTGCTGCAGTCCATGGGGTCGCAAAGAGTCGGACACGACTGAGCGGCTGAGCTGAACTGAACTGAAGATGTGACTGGATTAATTACTCTTATGGTCATGTCACTGTGACATTGTTTCTATTTTGGAATGGAAAGCCCTGTGAAACTTGGCAGTCCTGTTGGTTTGGGGACCAGAAATTAATTCCCATTGCAGCCTTTCAGCAGAAACTTCAGCAAAACACATGAAAGAGGAAGTTAAGGCTTCTTAATGGAGATGGACTAGTTGGCAAGATAAAAAAAAAAAAAGTCCAAGAATATTGGAACATGCATAATATATGTGGTGTCATTGAAAGCCCATGTATCAACTAATTACTATATTAATTGCATCTGTGTAGTGCTTACAAAACTCTCAAGTATTGCTGATAGGATTGTGTCAACAGAAAGCTTAAGATCCTGATTAATTAAACAAAAAAGAGAAGTCTTCATCATAACATGATCACTCTAAGCATATTGGAAAGAAGATCATAGGTCTTTGTTAATAAATTCTAACTCTATATTTATTTATAAGAAATTGCAAGATAAAAGCAGCATTAAACACCCTCAATCTTCTTTAATGTCAGTTACACAAGCATATTAAGTTTGCCAAAGCAAACAAGACCCAGCTTTCCCTTCAGGTCCCTGTGTTGGAAATTCCGAGATCATGCCTCTAGCTTTGGCTCTTTGAAATCCTCGGTATATCCTTTTAAATCCTCCCAGTAGCCTCTCTACTCAAAAAGGAAAAGAAAGCAAATACACTTACCTTCCATAAAGCCAAGGTTAAAATGGCCAGAACCAATAATCCAAGAAGTATTGCTAGTATTATTACCCATAATGGAATTGAGAAGGAAACATTTGGGGTGGCCCAAATAACTGATGTTTTAATCTGGAATGGAAAATAAAGGAAATGAGCTCAAATTTAAAAACTATTCAGTGAAATAAAGCAGTTCAGTTCAGTTCAGTTGCTCAGTCATGTCCGACTCTTTGCAACCCCATGAACCGCAGCACGCCAGGCCTCCCTGTCCATCACCAACTCCTGGAGTTCACTCAAACCCATGTCCATCGAGTCAGTGATGCCATCCAACCATCTCATCCTTTGTCGTCCCCTTCTCTTCCTGCCCTCAATCTTTCCCAGCATCCGGGTCTTTTCCAATGAGTCAGCTCTTCACATCAGGTGGCCAAAGTATTGGAGTTTCAGCTAGTATAATAAGTACTAGTATATATATAATATAGTATAATAAATAAAGCAGTAACTACCAATATAATATTGGAGGCAGTGGGTACTTCTGAAAGGATCCATACACTAGCTGAAGTCACCCTGGGGGAAGACTTGAGAGTTTACAGCACTTGAACTTGGAATCTTAACCATTAACACATTCTCAGGCTTCTCAAGTTGGATGCAAGTCCAACCACAGACACTTGGTGGGTGTTTGGTTTACACCATCCCAGAAAGCCTAGAATAGAATTGAGGTGGACCACGAAGCAACAAGGTGGAAAGGAATGACCTTGAATTGGGATGGACCTTTTATGGCAAAGTAAACCCAACAAAAAACCAAGTCCACTCACACATGTTTCTACACAGAACTGAGCTCACCTCACTGAGAAGTGAACTTGCAAACAACCTGCTGGACATGCAAGGGGGTAGACATCACCTAAGTCCCCATTTTACAGATGAGAAAATTGAGTCCCAGGGGGCTAAATGATCCACAGATCTAATCAGTGTAACCACCTCTTTAGCCCTAGGCTCTGTCTCTGTGCTCTATCAACAAAGAGCCCATTGTTGCTCTACTAATCCAGTCACGTAAGACCAACCATCTCCCATTTCATGAAAGTAACTGTAGTCATTGATGTGAGCATTAATTGTCTCAATGTGCTGGGGCTGCTTTTGGTCTTAAATCCCATTTTCAGTTGCTGTTGGACCTTACTGAATGCCCCACTGTTGCAAGGAAACTTGGAGGGGAAAAGAGACCTTTCCAGCAGGACTGCACACTCCTTTTGCGTGAACCACCCCTGCCTCCCATGTAGGCAGGAGAAGCTCTCCTATCACATGCAGGCACAGCCTCTGGAGACACCCAAACAAACAAACAAACAAACAAAAAACAAGCAGAGTCCCAGCCCTGCTACTCACACCCTCTGTCAAAGAAAAGAAAAAGAAAAATATTCTTGGATCTAAAATGTTATTCACCAAAGCAGGCTTATCTGGTTTTAGAAAGAAGTAACAACTGCAAGGAGATCCAACCAGTCCATTCTAAAGGAGATCAATCCTGGGTGTTCATTGGAAGGATTGATGCTAAAGCTGAAACTCCAATACTTTGGCCACCTCATGCGACAAGTTGACTCACTGGAAAAGACTCTGATGCTGGGAAAGGTTGGGGACGGGAGGAGAAGGGGACGACAGAGAATGAGATGGCTGGACGGCATCACTGACTCTGTGGACATGAGTTTGAGTGAACTCTGGGAGTTGGTGATGGACAGGGAGGCCTGGCGTGCTGTGATTCATGGGGTCACGGAGAGTTGGACACGGCTGAGCGACTGAACTGAACTGAACTGAAGCATGCGGTACAGACGCGAGAGATGCCGACTCCGGCGCAACCGACCAGGCAAACAGCCGCGGCCGAGAGGAGCTACCCCACGTCCAATAGGCGGTGGCTGCGCGGGTGCAGGAGGGCCGAGAGGAGCTACTCCACGTTCAAGGTCAGGAGGGGCGGCCTTGAGGAGATACCCCTCGTCCAAGGTAAGGTGCAGCGGCTGCGCTTTCTTGGAGCAGCTGTGAAGAGATATCCCACGCCCAAGGTAAGAGAAACCGAAATAAGAAGGTAGGTATTGCGAGGGGGCATCAGAGGGCAGACACACTGAAATCATAATCACAGAAAACTAGTCGATCTGATCACATGGACCACAGCCGAATGTGGTCCACTGGAGAAGGGAATGGCAAACCACTTCAGTATACTTGCCTTGAGAACCTCATGAACAGTATCAAAGGGAAAAATGATAGGATACTGAATGAGGAATTCCCCAGGTCGGTAGGTGCCCAGTATGCTACTGGAGATCAGTGGAGAAATAACTCTAGAAGGAATGAAGGGACAGAGCAAAAGCAAAACCAATACCCAGTTGTGGATGTGACCAGTGATAGAAGCAAGGTCTGGTGCTGTAAAGAGCAATAATGCATAGGAACCTGGAATGTTAGGTCCATGAATCAAGGCAAATTGGAAGTAGTCAAACAGGAGATGGAAAGAGTAAACATAGACATTCTAGGAATCAGTGAACTAAAATGGACTGGAATGGGTGAATTTAACTCAGATGACCATTATATCTACTACTGTGGGCAGGAATCCTTTAGAAGAAATGGAGTAGCCATCATGGTCAACAAAAGAGTCCGAAATGCAGTACTTGGATGCAATCTTAAAAATGACAGAATGATTTCTGTTCATTTCCAAGGCAAACCATTCAATATTACAGTAATCCAGGCCTATGCCCCAACCAGTAACGCTGAAGAAGCCGAAGTTGAACGGTTCTTTGAAGACCTACAAGACCTTTTAGAACTAACACCCAAAAAAGATGTCCTTTTCATTATAGGGGACTGGAATGCAAAAGTAGGAAGTCAAGAAACACCCAGAGTAACAGGCAGATTTGGCCTTGGAGCATGGAATGAAGCAGGGCAAAGGCTAATAGAGTTTCGCCAAGAGAACGCACTGGTCATAGCAAACACCCTCTTCCAACAAACACAAGAGAAGACTCTACACATGGACATCACCAGATGGTCAACACCGAAATCAGATTGATTATATTCTTTGCAGCCAAAGATGGAGAAGCTCTATACAGTTAGCAAAAACAAGACCAGGAGCTGACTGTGGCTCAGATCATGAACTCCTTATTGCCAAATTCAGACTTCAATTGAAGAAAGTAGGGAAAACCACTAGACCATTCAGATATGACCTAAATCAAACCCCTATGATTATACAGTGGAAGTGAGAAATAGATTTAAGGGACTAGATCTGATAGAGTGCCTGATGAACTCTGGTCGGAAGTTCGTGACATTGTACAGGAGACAGGGACCAAGACCATCCCCATGGAAAAGAAATGCAAAAAAGCAAAATGGCTGTCTGAGGAGGCCTTACAAATAGCTGTGAAAAGAAGAGAAGTGAAAAGGAAAGATATAAGCATCTGAATGCAGAGTTCCAAAGAATAGCAAGGAGAGATAAGAACGCCTTCCTCAGTGATCAATGCAAAGAAACAGGAAAACAACAGAATAGGAAAAACAAGAGATCTCTTCAAGAAAATTAGAGATTCCAAGGGAACATTTCATGCAGAGATGGGCTTGATAAAGGAGAGAAATTGTATGTACCTAACAGAAGCAGAGATATTAAGAAGAGGTGGCAAGAATACACAGAAGAACTGTACATAAAAGATCTTCACAACCAAGATAGTCACGATAACGTGATCAGTGACCTAGAGCTAGACATCTTGGAACGTGAAGTCAAGTGGGCCTTAGAAAGCATCACTACGAACAAAGCTAGTGGAGGTGATGGAATTCCAGTTGAGCTATTTCAAGTCTTGAAAGATGATGCTGTGAAAGTGTTGCACTCAATATGCCAGCAAATTTGGAAACTCAGCAGTGGCCACAGGACTGGAAAAGGTCAGTCTTCATTCCAATCCCAAAGAAAGGCAATGCTAAAGAATGCTCAAACTACCACACAATTGCACTCATCTCACATGCTAGTAAAGTCATGCTCAAAATTCTCCAAGCCAGGCTTCAGCAATATGTGAACCGTGAACTCCCATATGTTCAAGCAGGTTTTAGAAAAGGCACCAGAGATCAAATAGCCAACATCCGCTGGATCATGGAGAAAGCAAGAGAGTTCTAGAAAAACATCTATTTCTGCTTTATTGACTATGCCAAAGCCTTTGACTGTGTGGATCACAATAAACTGTGGAACATTCTGAAAGAGATGGGAATACCAGACCACCTGATCTGCCTCTTGAGAAACCTGTATGCAGGTCAGGAAGCAACAATCAGAATTGTACATGGAACAACAGACTGGTTCCAAATAGGAAAAGGAGTATGTCAAGGCTGTATATTGTCACCCTGCTTATTTAACTTATATGCAGAGTACATCATGAGGAACGCTGGGCTGGAAGAAGCACAAGCTGGAATCAAGATTGCTGGGAGAAATATCAATAACCTCAGATATGCAGATGACACCACCCTTATGGCAGAATGTGAAGAGGAACTCAAAAGCCTCTTGATGAAAGTGAAAGAGGAGAGTGAAAAGGTTGGCTTGAAGCTCAACATTCAGAAAACAAAGATCATGGCATCTGGTCCCATCACTTCATGGGAAATAGGTGGGGAAACAGTGGAGACAGTGTCAGACTTTATTTTTTTGGGCTCCAAAATCACTGCAGATGCTGATTGCAGCCATGAAATTAAAAGACGCTTACTCCTTGGAAGGAAAGTTATGACCAACCTAGATAGTATATTAAAAAGCAGAGACATTAGTTTGCCAACCAAGGTCCGTCTAGTCAAGGCTATGGTTTTTCCCGTGGTCATGTATGGATGTGAGAGTTGGACTGTGAAGAAAGCTGATCGCCGAAGAATTGATGCTTTTGAACTGTGGTGCTGGAGAAGACTCTTGAGAGTCCCTTGGACTGCAAGGAGATCCAACCAGTCCATTCTAGAGGAGATCAATCCTGGATGTTCATTGGAAGGACTGATGCTAAAGCTGAAACTGCAATACTTTGGCCACCTCATGCGATGAGTTGACTCACTGGAAAAGAGTCTGATGCTGGGAAGGATTGGGGGTGGTAGGAGAAGGGGACGACAGAGAATGAGATGGCTGGATGGCATCGCCAACTCTATGGACATGAGTTTGAGTGAACTCCGGGAGTTGGTGATGGACAGGGAGGCCTGGCGTGCTGTGATTCATGGGGTTGCAGAGAGTTGGACACGACTGAGCGACTGAACTGAACTGAACTAACTGAAGCATCACCCTTGGGCTTCCCTGGTGGCTCTGAGGTTAAAGCGTCTGCCCTCAATGCGGGAGACCTGGGTTTCATCCCTGGGTCGGGAAGATCCCCTGGAGAAGGAAATGGCAACCCACTCCACTACTCTTCCCTGGAAAATCCCATGGATGGAGAAGCCTGTAGGCTGCAGTCTATGGTAGGCTACAGTCTATGGGGTCGCATTGGACATGACTGAGTGGCTTCACTTTCCCTAACCATCACCCTTACTTCTGGGGGTTTCCCAGTGGCTCAGTGGGTAAAGAACCTGCCTTTAATGTATTAGATGCAGGAGATGCTGGTTTAATCCTGGGTTGGGAAGATCTCTGGAGGAGGGCACGGCAACTCACTCCAGTATTCTTGCTTGGGAAATCCCATGGACAGAGAAGCCTGACAGGATATAGTCCATAGGGCTGCAAAGAGTTGGACCCGACTGAAGAGATTGAGCATGTACACACGCAAGTATCACCTCAGTTAATCTGGTCCACGTGTTCCTTGTTTTAACTGTGCTGGTTGAAAGAATCCTGAGCCCATCCTGACTCCCATACAGAAACTCTGGGCCATGCTTCTCTAACCCACCAGGAGTTGAGGGTGAACTCAGGGTGGGTTGGTGGCTCTGGTGTTCCCCTGGCTGGAAACCTTGATGTTTTCACAGCCTGTGCCCTAGTGCTGGGTCCTGCCTCTGCTCACATTTTTCCTTCTGCCTTCTTAACTAGATCTGAGCATTCTGCCTGTACTGTTCTTAACCTGCCAAGGTTTTTATAACTCCTTCATTTTGGTCCACGTCCCCTGTGCAGCAGACATCCTGATGACTTAATTCACTTGATCCTCCAGCCCCAAATATCACTTATATCCAGGCTACACAATGACGTTGATGATAGTGAAGCTGTTAGTGGTTCCACGTGGTCAGGAATGCCAGGGACCTGACCGATGCTTTCAGTGAGAGAAAGGCTGGTGTAACCTATTTGCACTTTTACCTTCCTCCTTGCTTCCCTTGCCGGCACTGCCTGTATTCGTCCAACATATCGAAAAGAAGTGCAACGTTCCATGACCACGATGGGGTCACACTCTCTGTACTCGCCACAGTTTAAAAACAGAACACATGGAACATACACTGATGAAATGCATTGGGAAGACTCGAGGCATTATCATGCCAGTTGGATTCTGCCACCTAAGTAATTCCCTCTGAAGTGATCCTCTGCACAATATGGCTACATGAGTCAGTGGAGGACGAGATCACTTCTGGATCATTTCTCTTCACATCTCTCTTCCTTGGTGAATTAATTGGATAACGTGTGAAATCGGTGCTCAATCCTGCATCTTACAGTGCTCAGAGAAACAGCCTGAAGTGATCATTTAAAATTACCCAAGGGACTTCCCTGGTGGTCCAGTGACTAGGACTTTGTGCTACCAATGTAGGGGGCCTGGGTTTGATCCCTGGTCAGGGAACTAGCTCCCACATGCTGCAACTAAGAGCTCTCTTGCTGTAACAAAGGCTCGGCACAGCCAAATAAATGAAAATAAAATGATCCTAATATTATTGGAAGCAGACCAGTACAGTTTTAATAATGAGAATTTCAGAATTTTGGAACTACTAAGGGTAGTAGTGGTGGTGCACTCATGAGCCAGATAAAATGACCTAGAAAAGAGAAAATCTCAAGCCAGGGGCAATTCTGAGGTTTCTTGTAACTGTTTCTTCCCCTTCAGCTCTAAGTTCACTGAAGAAACAATATAGTTTTGGTCTGAATTTTGTGCATGTGTTCAGTTGAGTTCAGTTGCTCAGTCGTGTCCGACTCTTTGAGACCCCATGAATCGCAGCACGCCAGGCCTCCCTGTCCATCACCAACTCCTGAGTTCACTCAAACTCATATCCATCGAGTCGGTGATGCCATCCAGCCATCTCATTCTCTGTCGTCCCCTTCTCCTCCCGCCCCCAATCCCTCCCAGCATCAGAGTCTTTTCCAGTGAGTCAACTCGTCGCATGTGTTAGAGACCACCAAAACTGACTAATAGGTAATTTAGGAAGACAGACAATACTTTTCCACGTTCCCTCTTCTAGTTGGCCTAATTAATATCTGAAGTTACCTCCCTATGTTTTATTATAACATAGGAAACAGTTCTAGTTTTGTAAGTTAAAAATAGCTAAACTAAAGGAGTTGAAATAAGGGCCACAGACCATAGACTGTTCAAATTGTTGGTTTAATAAAAAGAAATGGAAGAACAGCTTCTGAGTTTTTCCTGGGTTTCTTTGCCACTTGGTTATTACAGGTTTAGTTTTTTTTTCCAAACAGGGACAGTTTTATATCTCCATTTCCAATGTGTGTGCCTTTTAAATCTTTTTTAAAAATGCCCGCTTCTTAATAAATGGATTGTAGGGGACAACTGATTTTTGGATATAGGAAGTGGGTGGAGAGTGGTATTGCAGGTTTTGATGTATCATCTATGAAACCAGTCCATCTGTAGAAACAAGCAGTGGAAGTCACTCACAAAGATCTAATAATGATATCTGAAGGATTTTTCACAGCAGTGATGGAAAAGTACCAATAAAACATGAAACTGGACAGGATATGCTTATTAGCGTCTCTAGAAGCAGAAAAGAGGTTTATCAGGTATAATTACAAAACCTACTGGCTTTTTGTCTGCAGTCACTTCCAAAGATTCTGACAAAAGTCTTTAAACAGTCTCAGAGTAGATAGATGACCACTGCTATCCTTATCCATTCCAAAATCTGAAATTCTCATCACCAAAACTATTGTCAGTTTGCTCCTGGCAACATTATTTTTGTTTGAAAAATACCATTTCGCATCCTTTCTGTGAGCACTTTCAGTGGAAGGATTAAGTATGTCATATACATTCACCGCCTGTAACTAAGAGGAAGGGACTTCAGTTTTAGAGGAAGACAAGCTCAGTGACTTTGCTCCCTCACCTGCATTCCACTCTCCTAACCTGCTGCCTTTAAGGCATCTACATGCCACGGAGGCGGCCCGTCTTCTTGATCTCAACCGGGGCTCCTCCGTTCATGGAGTTCTCCAGGCAAGAATACTGGAGTGGGTTGCCATTTCCTTCGCCAGGGGAATCTTCCCCACCAAGGGATCAAACTTGGGTCTCCTGCATTGCAGGCAGATTCTTTACCATGTGAACCACCAGGGAAGCCCCTAAACCAGGGAAGCTGCAGAGAACTTCCGTTGCCCCTGGTGGCTTCCAGGTTTTTCACTGCACAGTTGAGAAGCCGCTAGATTAGGGACAGTAAAAATACAAACAACAATGGTGCCCTGAAGCATTTCTTCAGATTTCCAGGCCTAAGGAGCTAGATGGCTGTTGCTAGAAAAGGGTAGATTTATCATATCATTGGAAGAGTCACCCAGGTCTTGAAAAGAGAGGTCTTTCTGAGAACACATTGGTTAGGAAGTCAGGAGACATGTTCAGGTCTGTAAATGGAAACAGAGCATTTCCTCTGCAAGTGGAAACAGATAAAGCCAAGCTTTTCCTGAAACTCAGTACTCTGTATGGGCAAGAAACTTGAACCCTACAGGCAAGTTTAGGAGAAAAGACTTAACTTTTATAGGACCAATGTTTATTTAAATTTGTTTTAGTCCTATAGAAACTCTAGGATGGTTTAGGGAAAGCTTGGCCAAGAGATAACATGTTGAAAAATACCAAAACTTAGTTATTTCTAATGTTTATACTTGTCTGGCAGCTCATTTTGACAAACCCACGAGAAGCTTATCTATTGAATAATAAATATGAGAAAAACAGGTCTTAATTTATACAATTTCTAATGACTAAACATTGATTTATAGTAAGAAATTTTCATTCATTTCAAATAAGATTTATTAAATACCCATATTCTCTGAAGTTCTATAGGTATTACCAACAGCTCCAAAACGGAACCTTCTATGACTCTGCTATAGATCAGTGCTGTCCAACAGAAATATAAGGCAGGTGATCATGTCATTTAAAGTTTTATCGTAGTCAAATTAAAAAGAGTAAAAAGAAACATGGGGCATAAATTTTAACAATATATTTTATTTAACACTAAACATCAAAATTATTATTCAAAGTATAACTGATATAAAAATATTATTCCTCTTTTCTTCGTACCAAGTCTCCAAAGTCCAGTGTTTCTTTTACACTTGTAGCAAGTGATAACCACGAGATTTTCATTGATTAAAGTGAAATGTTGTCTTACCCAAAAAATAAAGCTGCATTAAAGAAAAAAAAATACTTTTACTGCTATAGTTTTAAGTTTACATTTAAGTAAGTTAAATGGAGTAAAACAACTTCAGTTCTTCAGTCATGCCACCCACAGCTCAGGTCCTCACCATCCATGGTAATGTGGTGAGTGGGTACCATATTGAACTGCACAGCTTGACAACTTTTGTATAATTTCACACGGTAGTGTGATAAGCCAAATTACCCAAGACCCTCTTTATTAAATTCATTCATCAAGAAGGTGGTTCCAAGGCCAATGATGGGGTGTATTTAGGACTAAAGCTTTACTTTAAGAACTTGGGTTTTGACTACATATTTCAACTGCTTTGAGAAAGGTTCATATTGAGCAACTTAAGTACTTAAAACATTGGAAGAAAAATTAAATTACATGCAAACTAATCAACAAACTGTTTTTCATTTTTTAATGTACCAAGAACCTGCAGCTATTTTAAAAAATAATATAAAATTTTAACACTCCACTTACATAACTATCTGTAATTTTAGGAAGTAGGGTCCATGAATCGTAAGCAGTTCAGATGCTCTTAAAGTGATGCTAAGTAGGGAACATTTAATCTTACCTTCATCATGTCGTAAATCTCGTTGTTCTTTATTATGGTGGAAAGACCATAAATAAATCTTTAATATGCCTACATTTTATCGATGAAATTTATGATATGTTTTTGTATATTTTGACAAAATACCAAGGTAGAAGAAAAAACTCCCTTGGATTTGCAACGGTAATTAATGTTGACATCTGTATTTATGCATCTCAAAATCTTGTGTAAACATACTTCAATGGGGTCATGAGAATGTTTTATATAAATGTACCAAGACACTCTACCAACAGTGCCATTTAGAACAAAAGAATAACATGAAGTGGACCAGCTGAACACACATTTTAACAAAATTCAAATGAGCCCTTATGAGATAAGAAGTTCCTGTGATAGGTTTGAACTCCAGATAATTGTTTAATCTCACAGTTCCATTTTAAGATCCTGAAGTTTTGCTAACAATTCAAAAAAGTCAAACGGACTCCCAGTTTGCATGTGAGTTCTTAATTAAGGATTTCACTGAAATACTTTATAATAACTGTCTTTGTTGAACTGTGGTGTTAGAGAAGACTCTTGAGAGTCCCTTGGACTGGAAAGAGATCAAACCAGTCAATGAGTCGTGAATATTCATTGGAAGGACTGATGCTGAAGCTCCAATACTTTGGCCACCTGCTGAGAAGAACTGACTCAGTGGAAAAGATCCTGATGTTGGGAAAGATTGAAGGCAGGAGGAGAAGGAGACGATAGAGGATGAGATGGTTGGATGGTTGGATGGCATCACTAACTTGATGGACATGAGTTTGAGCAAGCTCTGGGAGTTGGTGATGGACAGGGAAGACTGGCGTGCTGCAGTCCACGGGGTCGCAAAGAGTCAGACACGATTGAACGACTGAACTGAACTGAACTTTGAGTTACATGAGACAATAATAAGCTCTTCTAGATGTAAATTATGGAATTTTGCTTTAGTCACACAATACAAACACCAAAGTTTATGAATAGGAAAAATAAGTGTTCCAGTAACTGAGTAATTTTTTCTGCTGTAATGATACTGCATTTAGTCATAGCCCCTCTCATCATGCAACCTTTCCCTTGCTTCTGAACATGGGCAAGTGTCACATGGCGCGGAGAGTTCATTTTTTGCAAACCCAGACACTATTCAAGTACCAGCTGGGGATTACTGTTTTTTTCAATATGGAAAACTTATCTAGGGCTCAAGAAATGGCTGCCTTATGATCATGCTGAAAAGGAAGCACAAGCAAACTGCTCATCACCTACAAGGAACTAGGAAAACAAGCAAATATTCTTGTCTTATTACCAAGGAAGGAACCGAGACCCTTTCCCCAATGGCAGACTGTGGACTGGAGCTCTGAAGATCTTCCAACCACCTAGTCCAACTGATTCTGCTATCTGAAAGTACTTCTCTCTTGCTGGTTCCTTTTCAAGATAAGGATGAGAACTCACTCTAAAACACATCTGCCAGTTCCAAGCACAATCCTCTCAAACCAAGCCTGTACGGCACAGCTGACTTCCTACTGGCCACATCTCCTTCAGGCAATCAGAGACTGGGAGACCTAAAAGGTTTTCCCATAACCTCTCCATAAATGATGCAGTAAATCATCTACATCAGATAACAAGACTTTTTCAAAGATGCAGGAACAAGAGTTGTGGGGAGGAGGGAAGCCTGTATCTCATCATCCGATGAATCTTTTGAGATGAGTTGAGAACAGCAGGCTGGCACCTGTGGCCAGGACAGAAAGACGCAATCCTGTGGATGCAACCAACTGTCACATATGTTTCTGTTATGGAGCATGTCCTCAGAGAAAACAAAGGACCCAAATTTATTTCCCTTGGAGTTACAAGCCTTTGAACCTCCTTGGATGAATATTCTATATTAAAAACCCAAAGCCTCTGTCTGCTAGGTTGAACATAAATTCAAACTCTGGCAGACATCTCGTGAGAGATAGAGAGGCATGCTAAGTGGAGAAATATGTGCAGTGCTTGCTTTAAACACCACCAAAGTCTACTGAAATATTTTGAATCTATGGATGCTTCTAATTGGGCTTACTGAACTTTGCCGGAGAAGGGAGGACATCTTGGGAAGGTTACTGTTATCGACACCTGAGACTTATCTCATTTTAGGTAAAATGCTGAAGCTTTTTGTATATAACGTAAATACTCTTTTTAACAATGCTTTCAGGTAAATGTGGTTAAGGGCATCAGCAAGGTACACAGAGTGATCTCCTGAAGGTTTCCACTTAGAGCCAAGTGGAGCCAGGGTGAAGCCCTCAATGAACCTGTTCTGGAATCTGCTGATTTTCTTTTACACTGCCTGCCTGTGTCAGAGATGCCCAATGCCAATTTCACTGTAGAGGCATCACTTGTAGAGCCTTTAAAGCACAGTGCAAGGGGCCTGTGCCAGACTCACTCAATCCTGATATTTTGGATAGGGTGTTAAACATGTACGGGGCTTGTTAGGTGGCTCAGTTGTAAAGAATACACTTGTCAATGCAGGAGACGCAGGAGATCCTCTGGAGGAGGAAATAGCAATCCACCTCCATATTCTTGCCTGGGAAATCCCATGGACAGAGGAGCCTGGTGGGCTAGTGTCCATGGGGTTGCAAAGAGTTGGACACAATTTAGCAACTGATCACATATCATGTATAAACCTTTAAAGTCATATGAATGGTGTTTCTTTGCATGCTCAGGGTTGGAAATCACTAATCAATGGATGAATTTCAATTACTAAAAGTAGATTAGGCTGGAAAGAGTAATAACTCCATTTTAAGACCTAGGCTGATGAGAAATTATGAGAATGGTGACCTCTACACAATCCAAAGCAATCCTCCTCAAAGATGACAGTGTACCTGCTGCCCTGATGATACTGACTCAGCAGGTCTGGGGTGAGGTCTGTTTCTGAATTTTGAAAAATTTCTTAGGTGATACTGATGCTGCTGGTCTGCAAAAACATATTTTGAGTAATAAGGACTTGGGGACCAGAATCCAAGTTGAGGTTGTAAATATCTATGAAGTGACCAAGAGATGAAGGTTGAAATCTCAGTATTTGAATCCTGACCCAGAGTTCTGGCTGTGGTCATATTCACTGTAAAAGCAGCATTTTGGTAATGGGGGCTGTTCGTCCCCTGTTACTCACCCTCCTCTCTGTTCTCCATGGCCTTGCCAGGTTCCTGAGGATGCCAGCAGTTGTGCTGTGACAGATATCTGGGTATCAGTAATGTTCCTTAGTGACTCAGTGGTACAGAATCTGCCTGCCAATGCAGGAGACATGGGTTTGATTCCTGGGTCTGGAAGATCTCCTGGAGAAGGAAATGGCAACCACTCCAGTACTCTTACCTGGGAAATCCCATGGATAGAGGAGCCTGGCAGGCTACAGTCCATGGGGTCTCAAGAGTCAGACACGACCTAGTGATTGATTTAATGTTTAACAGCTTCAATTCAGATGATGCTCCTAGTGTACTGTTCCTCCAGGTAATACTGGTCTTTGCTTGTGTGGGTACGGTTGTGTATGTGTGCATGTGTTAGTCGCTCAGTCATGTCCGACTCTGGCGACCCCTTGGACTGTGGGCCCACCAGACTGCTCTGTCCCCATGGATTTTTCCAGGCAAGAATACTGGAACAGATAGCCATTCCCTCTTCCAGGGGATCTTCCCAACCCAGGGAATGAACCCAGGTGTCCCGCATTGTAGGTAAATTCTTTACAGTCTGAGCCACCAGGGAAGCCTGGTCTTTGCTTAGAAAGGAAAAATGACTGTCCATACAGCTGGTCTGTGGCAACTGTCCCTAAGGAAGACAGTCTTCCCTTCTCACCTCACTCACCAGGTTGTCTTTAAAATTAACAATAAGTATGATTTCATTATGATCATAATTAGTATCTGAACTTCTTTAAAACAAAAGAGCCTAATTAAAAAATGGTATTAGTCCTGCCCTGTGATTTTTTTTTTAGTGGGGTGGAGTAGAAATTTACAATGAAGGCTTAAAAATCTGATCAAATGACACCAAAGAATTTCCAGACTGAGATAAGAAAACAGTAATCTTAAGAGGGAAACTTTTCTCAAGTCAGTGTAATAGGCACTTAAACCTAACACAAGCAAAACAGGGTTTTAAAAAATAATTTCAGTGAAATTATTTGTACCTATATATTTTAAGATACTTACTGCTATGTTGCCTTCTGGGAGTTTTGCTGGCTGATCTTTATAAGGCATCTTCTTAACTTCAAAGGACACCAGGGATGCAAGAGAATAGGGATCATTTTTCCTCTGAAATTAAAAATATTTATTTAAAATATATTCCATGTAAAACTTTTAAGTTATATTGACAGTCATCCAGTTGTTTTCAATGTTTTAAATTTCCAAAGAAAAATTCCCTCCTTCTTTCTTCCTTTTCTCTCTCTTTTACTTTTTTTGCTGTCCATTTATCCATTCACGATCCATTCACTTATTCATCCATCCATCCATCTGTTCATCATCCATTCATCATTCATCCATCCATCCAGTTATCTATCCATTATCCACTATCTATCCATCATTCATCCATCCATCCATAAATCATCCATCCATCCATCATCATCCATCTATCATCCATCATCCATTCATCCATCACCCATCCATTATCTGTCTAGACACCCATCCAACCATCCATCCAATCATTCATCTTCTTATTTCTAAACATAATATATTTTATTACCAAAAGACTTGGCACAATAAGGTTAAAATAAAAACAGAAAATCAGACATCCTTAAAGGAGTAAGCACAAATGCTCTTACTGAAGAACATAGTGGGGAGACATCGTGAGTACAAATTCTTGTTGTCTGATAGAACGAAATATTTCAGGAGAGAGACTGCTGCTAAGTTACAAGAAATTAATCATATTTCCTCTTATAGACAACAAAGGTCCATCTAGTCAAAGCTATGGTTTTTCCAGTAGTCATGTATGGATGTGAGAGTTGGTCTATAAAGAAAGCTGAGCACCGAAGAACTGAAGCTTTTGAACTGTGGTGCTGGAGAAGACTCTTAAGAGTCCCTTGGACTGCAAAGGGATCCAACCAGTCCATACTAAAGGAAATCAGTCCTGAGTATTCATTGGAAGGACTGATGCTGAAACTCCAATACTTTGGCCACCTGATGTGATGAAGAACTGAATCACTGGAAAAGATGGGAAATGGGAAATGCTGGGAAAGATTGAAGGCAGGAGGAGAAGGAGACGACAGAAGATGAGATGGTTGGATGGCATCACCAACTCGATGGACAAGAGTTTGAGTAAGCTCCAGGAATTGGCGATGAACAGGGAAGCCTGGCGTGCTGCAGTCCGTGGGGTTGCAAAGAGTCAGACATGACTGAGCAACTGAACTGAACTGAACTGAACTTCCTCTTGTACAGAAGACCCAGAGTAGGAGTAGGGTTGGTAAAGGAACTGTCCTGTGCATTGTAGGATGTTTAGCAGCATCCGTGGCATCTACCCACTATCTGCCGTAGCATCCCTCACACAGTTGTAACAATCAAAAATGTCTCCAATTAACTGCCAAGGTCTTCTGGGGAGCAAAATTCTCCTAGTTAAGAACCACTGACCTAGAGGTGTATGGTGTTTTTGATAGAACATTTCAGCAAGTTCTTTTGTTTAATTGAATTTTCTCATGTTAACTGTTGATTAAGGTCAATGCCGAAGAATGTTCAAACTACTGCACAATTGCACTCATCTCACACCCTAGCAAAGTAATGCTCAAAATTCTCCAAGCCAGGCTTCAACAGTATGTGAACCGTGAACTTCCAGATGTTCAAGCTGGATTTAGAAAAGGCAGAGGAACCAGAGATCAAATTACCAACATCCGTTGGACCATCGAAAAAACAAGAGACTTCCAGAAAAACATCTACTTCTGTTTTATTGACAATGCCAAAGCCTTTTACTGTGTGGATCACCACAAACTGTGGAAAATTCTGAAAGAGATGGGAATACCAGACCACCTGACTTGCCTCCTGAGAAATCTGTATGCAGTTCAAGAAGCAACAGTTAGAACCAGACATGGAACAAGAGACTACTTCCAAATTGGGAAAGGAGTATGTCAAGGCTGTATATTGTCATTCTGATTATTTAACTTATAGGCAGAGTACATCATGAGAAATGCTGGACTGGATGAAGCACAAGCTGGAATCAAGATGCTGGGAGAAATATAAATAACCTCAGACATGCAGATGACACCACCCTTATGGCAAAAAGCAAAGAACTAAAGAGCCTCTTGATGAAAGTGAAAGAGGAGTGTGAAAAAGTTGGCTTAAAACTCAACATTCAGAAAACTAAGATCACGGCATCTGGTCCCATCACTTCATGGCAAATAGAGAAACAGTGAAAACAGTGACAGATTTTATTTTGGGGGGCTCCAAAATCACTGCAGATGGTGACTGCAGCCATGAAATTAAAAGATGTTTGCTCCTTGGAAGAAAAGATATGATCAAATAGACAGCATATTAAAAAGCAGAGACATTACTTTGATAACAAACGTCTGTCTAGTCACAGCTATGGTTTTTCCAGTAGTCAGGTATGGATGTGAGAGTTGGACTATAAAGAAAGCTGAGCGCCAAAGAATTGATGCTTTTGAACTGTGGTGTTGGAGAAGACTCTTGAGAGTCCCTTGGACTGCAAGGAGATCCAACCAGTCCATCCTAAAGGAAATCAGTCCTGAATATTCACTGGAAGGACTGATGCTGAAGCTGAAACTCCAGTCCTTTGGCCACCTGTTGTGAAGAACTGACTCATCTGAAAAGACCCTGATGCTGGGAAAGATTGAAGACGGGAGGAGAAGGGGACAACAGAGGCTGAGATGGTTGGATGGCATCACCAACTCAATAGACATGAGTTTGAGTAAACTCTGGGAGTTGGTGATGGACAGGGAGGCCTGTCATGCTACAGTCCGTGGGGTCACAAAGAGTCAGACACGACTGAGTGGCTGAAGGTCAAAGGTTAGTATGTAAGAGTAAATCAAGGAAAACTACTCTGAGAACTTAAGCTTCTGTGATTTTCCTCCATTTAGCTTGAGACAGGGATGCGATCTAACCAGTGGTGGGATGTAGCTGGCTCACAGGGGCTCTTGTGAACACAACACTAAAATTTGAAGACCTTTGAGTACCCATTGTTAAACAGAGCCATTATTAAAACAAATTATATATACATGTAAACTTAAGTAAGTTGTATTTCTAAAAAGATAATAAACACTCAAACCTCAGTACTGAGTAATAATTTTATTGCATTTTATGCTCTTGATGGTCTTCCCAGGTGGCGCTAGTGCAGGAGACATATGAGATGCAGGTTCAGTCCCTGAGCCAGGAAGATCCCCTGGAAAAGGCCATGACAACCCACTCCAATATTCTTGCCTGGAAAATTCCATGGACAGAGGAGCCTGGAGGACTACAGTCATGGGGTCGCAAAGAGTTGGACACCACTGAAGCAACCTAGCACACACACACACACATGCTCCTGATATTATTCAGCTCTACTGTATCTGTAGGGGAAGCCATCTCTGGCCAACTCCGGACTCTGTGACATCATGTTGCAGCTTGAAGTTGACCATAATGGGGATAGTTACATTACAGGAAGCAGCAAGTGCTACATATCAAAGTTTTTTTCCTCCTAGAAAGTGGTTTATTAAACATTTACTAACATTTTCACCATCTAGAACCCAATGTTGGGTTTCTTGAGGCCAATTTGGCAGGTTGTATTGTAATAATTGACATATTTTTACAAGGTATTTTTGCCCCTGTGGTTGAATTTTTCCTCCCTTCAATAAACCTCATTTCTTTTATGTGATAAGAACATTTAACGTATGCAAAACTTTTATATATACTTAAAGTCACTACATCTTTGGCCTTTTTGTTTTCTTTTCCTATCCTGACATTCTAGGGTAAGGAACTTTGTTCATTTGGAAAAATTATTTTTCGGTTGTTATTTTTTCTATGTTCTCTTATCTCCTGGTGTTTCCATTTTAATTGAAAGCTGGATTTTTGTTTGCATGAGAAGTTTTAAAATTTAAAAATTCTTGCTCATAAAATCTTGTGTATACTTGGTGTTTTAAATCTACTTTTGTTACTACTCTGGCTGGTAGACACAAAAGAAACATGACAAACGACAGTAATGAGATTCTGTGCATAAGAGTTATCATCACATACTCCAATGTGAATCCAGGCTCCCAAATCTTCAAAGAGTAAATTTTCTTTTGTCTCCAAATTCAATATTAAAAAACAGTGATAGAAAATAATTCCCTTGCTCTTAAAGTAATATCTTTGGGAAACAAATCATGGGAGAACTTATCTCTGAATCAACTCTAGATGGAAAGTTTTTCTCCAACATGATTCTGTATTTATGAACATGGAAATTTCTTAATGAATAACAAATGTACTTATTAACAAAACAGAAATAGAGTCAAACATGTAGAAAACAAACATAGTTGTCAGGAAGTAAAGGGGTATTGTTGCCGTTGCTGTTTAGTTGTTAACTTTTAACAACAAATGTAAAGGGGTGGGCAAGGGATAAACTGGAATATTTGGACTGACATACACACATTCCGTTCTGTCACTCAGTCGTGTCCGACTCTTTGCGACCCCATGGACTGTAGCCTACCAGGCTTCTCCGTCCATGGGATTCTCCAGGCAAGAATACTGGAGTGGGTTACCGTTAACTAATAAGGACAAGGAACACTCCTCAATACTCTGTAATGACCGATATGGGAAAATAATCTGAAAAAGAGTAAATATATGTATTTGTATAACTGATTCACTTTGCTGTGCAGTAGAAACCAGCACATCATTACACATTGGCTATCCTCCAATAGAAATTTAAAAAGAGAGGTGGGACTTGAAGTCTAGAATGCGGGGAAACATGTTTCTCTGTGGCGGTCTTCTCTCCTCCCTAACTCTCTGCTCTTGACCAGCTTGACTCCTCCTCACATTTCCACTCATCACCACCATTTCTGATGGCTCACAAGCCACTGTGCTTTGTGCTTTGTTGAACCTCAGAAACATCTGGGATCAGGCCTAGAGATTGTGATTCAGTATGTCTGGAATGAGACTATAGATGCCCTACATTGTTTGGAATTTCCACACTGTTGTTTAACTTTTTATCTTTCTTGGTTACTTTCTCCCCACCAGGCTTATAGAAAACTAGAAGGCACAGAGCATGGAATATGAAGCTTAAACCTTCCATAGCACCTAGAACAGCAAGCCCGGCAGGGTTTCATCAATCCTCCTTGACTGACAGTGAATGGATAGTGAATGAACACATCCGATAGTTGGGTTATTCAGTGGTTATCCCATTTCCACCCATTTGATTACTGTCGTTGTTGTTCAGTCATAAGCCATGTCTGACTCCATGTGATCCACGGACTGCAGCACACCAGGCTTCCCTGTCCTTCACTATCTCTTGGAGTTTGCTCAGACTTATGTCCTTTGAGTTGACGAAGCTATTGAACTATCCCATCCTCCGTCACCAGCTTCTCCTCTTGCCTGCAATCTTCCCCAGAATCAGGGTCTTTTCCAATGAGTCGGCTTTTCACATCAGTGGCCAAACTATTGAAGCATCTGTATCAGTTCTTCCAATGAATATTCAGGGTTAATTTCCTTTAAGATTGATTGGTTTGATCTCCTTGCTGTCCAAGGGACTCTTGAGAGTCTTCTCCAGCATTACAATTTGAAAGCATTAATTCTTCAGCACTCAGCTTTTTTTATGGCCCAACTCTCACATCCATACACGACTACTGGAAAAACCATAGCTTTGACTATAAGGACCTTTGTCAGCAAAGTGATGTCTCTGCTTTTAATATGCTGTCTAGGTTTGTCATAACTTTTCTTTCAAGGAGCAAGCATCTTTTAATTTTCTGGCTGCAGTCACCATCCACAGTGATTCTGAAGCCCAAGAAAATAAAATCTGTCACCCATTTGATAGCACTTTATAAAAAGTTTAATTCTTTCAATGACTGAAATGGACCTCCGCTCCTATCGACAAGATTAGGAAGTTCAGGAAGTTGTAAGAGAAGGCTGTAACATAAGATGAAGGCTGTTGTTCATGACAAGGGGCTGTGGACATGCTTTCACCTCTGCTACCTAATTCATTGATGCAAAAGGGCACTGTCTGGGACCTGAACAGGCCTGGTGGTAGGCAACAACCTGTAAACAATGCAATTCTTTATTCATCTGTTCTTTATTTTAAATGATTCTCCAAAAGCAGCATTTCTTCCAGTTTCAGTAGAAAACTTTTTTCTCATTTTTCCAAGATGCTCTGGAGCCCTTGGAAAATGTGAAACATGAGTTATTATGCTGTGATTGGCGGGATTGGCACCAAAGGTACCGGAGTCCTCTGTCTGCAAGTCAAAAACCTGGCACAGGTAAGTATTTAATTTATGAAAAACAATCATGAGCAGAGTCCTTTTAATGATTTCATGTTCAAAGTTGAATGCTTTCAGCCATGTTCTTTACATAACAATGATATTATTCTTACGTTAAAAACTTGTCTCTTCTTTTTTTGTGGCAATCTACTCCTGTAAGAGCCATCATTGCCATAGTGTAGCCAAGTTAGGATTGAAAAAGCAGCTGGAATTAATATCCAGTGACGATATGTTGAACTTTTAACCTGCCCCAGGTAGCTACTAAACCTTAGAGAATGCCCTATCCTTCTGTCATAGCCATGTCATTAATTTTTTATATTTATTTTTATCTATATATTTATTTGTCTGCACTGGGTCTTAGTTGTGGCATGTGGGATTATCATTATTTTTTTTTTGGCTTAGGCATGAGAACTCTTAGTTGCATCATGTGTGATCTAACTCCTCGGCCAGGGATCGAATCCAGGCCTCCTGCATTAGGAGTGAGGAGTCTTAGCCACTGGGCCATCAGAGAATTGCTTGCCACATCATTAAAACTGTGGTTTGCAGCCTATCAGTTGCCTCAGTTATGTACTAGTGCACAATGATTGGCTTATGGTCACGGTACTAGCGAAAAATACAGAGTTGGGAACAAAGAGAGTGGGGAGTGAGGCTTTTGAGTTGAGTTGAGTGAGAGTGAGGGTGGCTAGGACCATCAAGAATTTCACCCACTCCCACCTTCCCTGATGCTTAATTCCTTCTGAAGAATTATTTTTAACCACACATCCATTTTATAAAGCCTTTGTTTAAATACTCAACATCTCCCAGAAACAAAGCCATGTGGGACAACAAAACCTAAATAATTATTGGTCAAACTTTAAGCTCTTAAAGAGGTTGCTCCTTCAAGTAACAATCACAGTATAGGGCATCATTTAGAAATGAAGAAAATATTTTTCTGACCAGTATGCAGTATTCTTGGGCTTCCCTAGTGGCTTAGTTGGTAAAGAATTTGTCTGTAATGCAGGAGACCTGGGTTCAGTCCCTGGGTTTGGAAAATCACCTGAAGAAGGGAATGGCAACCCACTCCAGTATTTTTGCCTGAAGAATCCCCATGGACAGAGGAGCCTGGTGGTCTAGAGTCCGTGGGGTCACAAAGAGTTGGACATGACTAAGTGACTAAGCACATGCATGTTTACCAGTGGGCAAAACCAAAATTAATGCAGCATGCGACGAGTTGACTCACTGGAAAAGACTCTGATGCTGGGAAAGGTTGGGGGCGGGAGGAGAAGGGGACGACCGAGAATGAGATGGCTGGATGGCATCACTGACTCTGTGCACATGAGTTTGAGTGAACTCCGGGAGGCCTGGCGTGCTGTGATTCACGGGGTCGCAGAGAGTCGGACACGACTGAGCGACTGAACTGAACTGAACTGAAATCATATCAGCTGAGAATTGTCAACTTTCTCCCCTGGGTTAGGAGGGCAGAAAATGTTTGCCTCCTTCTGAGTGGTGGGACAAAACTGTTAGACTTCCAGGATCTAGTATGTTCTTTGACCAGCAGGTGGGGGGCAGTTTGCAGTAATGCTCTCTTCTCTGGCCATCAGCCTCTGAGACTGGAATAAGCAGGAACTGTGGAAGTACAGAAGTGTGGGCTCCAGCTGTGAGTAGACATGAAGTGACTTGTGTCAGGCTCTCCAGGATCTTTGGAAGTGTTAACTTTGATCTGGCAAAACCTCAGAATGTCCCTGAAGGTTGTTCTGGTCTGACTCTACTCGTGCTAATAGTTATTGTTTAGAAAATCCCTCAGTTGCTATTGATTTCTTCCACATCCACTGGCTCTTGAACAGATAGATAAAGATGAAATTTTCTTTTATTTTTTAACTTCTGTGTATGGTGGGAGTACTTTGTATACAACTTTTTTATTATTTATTTTTGGCTGTGCTGGTTCTTCTTTGCTGTATGTGGGCTTTCTCCAGTTGCGGTGAGCGAGGTTTCCTCTTTATTTGCGGTATTAGGCTTCTCATTGCAGTGGCTTCAGTGGCTTCCCTTGCTGTCTAACACAGACTCTAGGGCATTCAGGCTTCAGTAGTTGAGGTGCATAGGCTTAGTGGCTCTACAGTATGTGGGATCTTCCTAGACCAGGGATCAAACCCATGTCCTGCATGGGCAGGTAGATTCATAACCACTGAACCATCGGGAAAGACCTTAAATTTTTTTCAAAGATTTATTTTATTGAAGTATAGTTGACTTACAATGTTGTGTTAATTTCTGCTGTACAGCAAAGTGATTCAGTTATGTGTATATATATGTGTGTGTGTTCTATTTTCATACTTTTTTTATTATCGTTTATCACAGGATATTGAATATAGTTCCCTGTGCTACACAGTAAGTGAAAGTGAAGTTGTTCAGTTGTGTCCAACTCTTTGTCACGCCATGGACTGTAGCCTACCAGGCTTCTCAGTCCATGGGATTTTTCAGGCAAGAGTACTGGAATGGGCTGCCATTTCCTTCTCCACCTTGTTGTTTATCCATCCTATATATACTAGTTTGCATCTGCTAAGCCCAAACTCCCAGTCTATCCCTCCCCCACCTCCTACTCCCCACTGGCAACCACCAGGATGTTCTCTATTTCTGTGAGTCTGTTTCTGTTTCGTAGATAAGTTCATTTGTGTCATATTTTAGATTCCACATGTACAGAACATATGGTATTTGTCTTCCTCAGAGAGGCAATTTTCACTCCGTAGGTCTTCTACTGGAATAGCATGTCATGCCCAGAACTGATGGATGTCATCTAGGATAGTCATTCCCCCCTTGACCATAGGGTCATAATGATTTTAGTCCTGCTTTATTAAAGAGTTATGCTTCTTCATTTCAGTAGGATGTGATGCCCAAAGTAATATGAGGGGTAGATGGTTATCATTCACATCATGTGGGCTTGGGAATTCAGTAACAGCCGTGTTTCCCAACTCTTAGATAAAAAGTAATGGCCAAAAAAGCAGAAAGGCAATGAGCAAATTGTTCACATCCAAGTGTACCTGAAGCAGTGCTTGGCACATAGTTGGCAGTCGACACTTCATAAATATTTGTTGAGTAAATGAATAAATAATGGTTTAACAACAACAGCAGAAAGACATTGTACACTGGTCTTTTCTTTAGGTCAGTTGTTCAAAGCTGGAGATGATTTTGCCCCCAGGGGACACTGGCAATGTCTGGAGACATTGTTTGTTGTCACAACTGAGCTGAAGGTTTTTACTGGCACGTAGAGGGCAGGGGCCTGGGATGCTGATAAACATCCTGCATTGCCCAGGACTACTCCTCACAACAAAGAATTATCTGAATCAGAATATTAATAGTGCCGAGTTTGAGTTTGAATAATCCTGCCTTAGGTCTTTTTTTTTTTTTTTAAAGAAAAAAGGTTTCATAAAAACATTTTAAAAAATACCTTTAATTTTCCTCCTGTTTATTATAGAAACAAAATATATAAGATTTGTAAGATTGTAGAAACATTCTGAATCATAGAAAACAAGAATCTGGAGCTACAAAATTCTGTATTTTTAACTAGATTCAAAAGGATTTACCATTGGATTTTTCTATGGCACAATGAGCCAAATGAATTTTTGAGTAGTTAAAATAGGGGCAAGAATGCATAGATTTGGTAGGGTTTTTAATTTAGCTTCCCCCCACCCCGCCGCCAGATCCTCCCCAAACAACAAGGTCACAACACAGTATCATTTAAATAAATAGCTCCTTCCACATGGGAAAAATTAATCTGCTTAGTGTAAAAGAGATTTTAAACCTTTAAAATGCACATAATCAATTAGTCGTCTCTAGAAGTGCAGGAAGCTATAGTCCAGAAAAGCCAAAACAGTGAGGAGTCTACAAACCAATGTACCTGACACTTTACTGAGAAGCTTGTCTAGCTGAAGCTCAGGATGTGGTATCACCAGACAAGAAAGACTTAGGACAGTATCTCTTTCCCCTTCTAAGTTGATTATATCTTAATTTTTCTGGGCATATGGTTTGAATTATATTCTTGTACTCACCATCATTTCATTAACTACTATCTATCAGGGAACTACTAGACAGTGGTGAGTTTAATCTGTTTAAATCTAAGTCACTATCTGAAGGACTCAGGGACTCAGGATATGTAAACTATCTTCACCCAACATACCACACATGCACACACACACACAATGGAGTATCATTTAGTCATAAAAATGAAAGAAATCTTGCCTTTTGCAACACCAAGGATGGACCCTGAGAACATTATGCTAAGTGAGAGAAGTCAGACAAAAAAAAATAGGGTATGATCCCACTTACGTGTGGAATCTAAAAAAAGCCAAACTTATAGAAATAGAGAACAATGGTTATCAGGGTCTGTGGCTCAGGGAAATGGAGAAATGATGTTTAAGGTACAAACTTGCAATTAGTGCATGGATTAGTCCTGGAGATCTAATGTGTAACATAGAAATTCTAGTCAACAACACTGTAATATAGACCAAAGCTGTTGAGAGATTAGATCATAAAAGTTCTCAACATACACACACACAAGGTAATAATGTGAGGGGACAGAGGTATTAGCTAACCTTACTGTGATAAACATTTCACAATATATAGGATCAACTCATCATGTTGTATACCTTAAGCTGACATAGTTCACATGTCAATAAGATCTCAATAAATCTGGGAAAATATCAGCTTCATGTAGTGGGAAAGATGACCAGCTTGTCCTTGGCTCAATTCCTGCACAGAAATTTCTTTAAAATTTTTTAAACATTAAAGAAGTAAATTTTTTAAAAAATTTAAAAATTAATCTAAAAATTAAAAAATAAAAAGTTTAATGGAAAAAAATTGAAAATTAAAACATTTTTAAAGTTAAAACATTTAAAAATCCTTTTAAAAAACACTTCCCTCTGGGCTTTTGAGAAAAGGTTTCCTGTGAGTGGCACATCAGTGCTTCAGGGTCTTCTTACCTGGAGAAATGTCTTGGCCCACAGCCGTGACCTGACTTTCAGGACGGCGCTTTCTCCTCCTCCGAGTCGTCCCACTGCACAGGAGATTTGTAAGCACTCAATGTTTGTACAATTCTGCAAAAAACAACAGCAGTGGAGGTGAACCAGTATCTTTAAATCTCGGTAGAGAATCAACACTAGACTCAGTTTATTTACATTCTGTTTCCTCAGAAGTCGTTGCTTAATCCATAAACTTTAAATAAAGAACAAATGCACTGAAACGATCAAGAAAAAACACGGTTTGGTAGGAAAGGTGCATCCACATTGGTGGTACTGTCGAGCTAAAACAGATCATAAAATACAATGTGAAATTTAAGCTCTGTTCGAAGGACTTCAAAACAATCTTTCCACAACAGCAACTGAACTGCTCCATTTCATTTTCTCAGAACTCAGGAAGATATTACTTATAGACAGTCACAGCACCTGACCCTGAACTAAGCAAATCCTGAAACAGCTTCAGAGGAAGGTCCATGAGTCCGTATTATCTCAGAGACCCAGTGATATTAACCCATTGACAAGTATTTGTTCCATAACATTCTTCTGGCTAAATTACTTTCTAGTTATAAAGCAGAATCTTCTGCAAGTTCCAGCCATTAAGCTGGTATTTATTTTTAATCATTTTTATTGGAGTATAGTTGACTTACAATGTTGTGTTAGTTTCTGCTGTACATTAAAGTGAATGGGGAATCGGTTCTTCTGTATAAGTTGTGTGCATGTTCAGAAGAGTGGAGAGAAGGCTGTTTGGGAGTGGGGTGAGCAGATGGAAAGGAGGTAAAGAATCGTCCTATTTGTGCTAAGAAGCTTCCATTTGATTCAGAAGGTCCTGAGGAAGCCTGTGAAGCATTTTAAGCAAGGGGTCTGATCGTGTGTGTATTTCAGGAAAGAGGTGGTAGGTGAGGAAGAATAGAAAGAGGAGGGTGGGATGCAGGGAGGTTGACAAAGGCCAAGTAAGAGATGATGGGACCCAGATACAATGGGAATGGAGAGAAGAAGATGAATTTTAGAGAAGTTTAGGAAGTAGATCCATGGGAGCCAACTTAAGTAAGACTGGGACAAGGGAGAGAGAGAAATAGGAGAGCTCTTTTGGCTTGGTGATAGAGTGGATAGGTACTGGCTTTACTAAGACTGGGAATTCTAATGGTGGGGGTTGGGGGTGGTTCATGGAGACAGAGAGTTGTGCGCACGTTGGGTCTGGTGTGTTGATCAGACATCCAGAAAGATGACACAGTTTAGAGCAGCAGTCCCCAAACTTTTTGGCATCTGGGACTGGTTTCATGGAAGACAGCTTTTCCATGGATGAGGGGTGTGTGTGTGTGTGTGTGTGTGTGTGTAGTGACGGTTTCCGGATGATTCAAGCACATCGCATTTATTGTGCACTTTATTTCTATTATTATTACATCAGCTCCACCTCAGATCATCAGGCATTAGATCCTGGAGTTGGGGACCCCTGGTCTAGAGTATAGCCAGGCTGGGGGCTGAGAGGGCAGGAGGCACTTAGGCATGACTGGAGTTAGGGTCAGGCAAGAATTTCTCTGACAGAGAAGACTCAATGTGAGAGAAGAGCAGGGGCTGAGGGTGGAATCCTGAGGTAAAGGAACATTTGGGGATGGGAAGAAAAGTCTGTGCAAAAGGCTAAGAAGGGGGAGTCCAAAAAGTAGGAAGAGAATCAGGAGAGAATGTTTTGGGGATGGCAAGGGATGTGATGATTTCAAGAAGTGATCAAGAGTATCACATGCCGAGGAGGGTTAGAAAGATAAGGTTTCTGTAAGCTGAGTAACAAAAGGGAGACAAGAGCTTAGGGAGATGGGATGATAACTATTATACAAAACCAGCAAGATGAGAAAGGCTAGGATGTTCTCAGGCAGAGGAGAAATTATAGCTCCGTGTTAACAGATATAAATTTTTTCCTATGCAAACTGGAAAGTATGATCCCAATACAGGATGCTGGCACTCTGCACTTTCAAATTCCTAATCAGAAACGGGATTCAGTAAGTTGTTTTTAACTAAACAAAAACTGTAGGAGGTCTTATTTAGCTTTTGATTTCAGAATAAACTTTGCATAATCACTCCCTATCCAGAACTGCTTTGACTCGAGGACATGGGGAGGTGGATGATTTGCAATTGTTGAACCAATAAGAGAGAAAGGGAATAAAATATGAGTTTCAGATATGGAAATCAAAGATCACCTTGCTCTCTTCTATAAGTAATAATTTTCTATGATGTTCAGAAGTTAAAAATCATCTTGAAATAAAAATCTTTAATGAGAAAAAATAGGAGGGAAAAATCTGACCCTACAGATTTTGACTTTACTGAGATTGGGTAAAGTCTCTTTACTGAGATTGGTCAAAATCTGGCCCAACAGAAATGCATAGAATTTTCAAATGAATTTTAGTTTTTGATCTCTGTTGCCTTGGTGTACTTGTGAGAAATATGATAAAGTGGAAAATGTAAAATATATTCAAATCTCAATTTTCTAAACTGTTGATCCTCATAGTTTGGGACATTGGTTTGGCAGAGGGCTTTCTTATTGCTACTGAATATGAGAATTCTATAGCTGTCAATCCTTGTTTTCTTTCTTTAAAGATGAATTATTTATTAAATTTTAAATTGAGTTATAATTAATATATATAATTGGGCTTCCCTGGTGGCTCAGAGAGTAAAGAAACTGCCTGCAATGCAGGAGACCTGGGCTTGATCCCTGGGTCAGGAAGATACCTTGGAGAAAGGAATGGCTACCCACTGTAATATTCTTGCCTGGAGAATTCCATGGACAGAGGGATCTGGTGGGCTACAGTCCATGGGGTCACAAAGAATGGGACATGACTGAGCAACTAACACAATTGATATATACCATTATTACTTTCAGGTATACAGTGTATTGATTTGATATTTGTATATGTTGTGATATGAGCACCACAATCAGTCTAGTTAACATCCATCACCACGCATAGTTACAAATTTTTTTCTTGTGATGACAGCTTTTAAGATCTACACTCTTAGCAACTTTCAAATATGCAATGTGGTATTGTTAATTGTAGTCACCACACTGTACGTTACACCTTCATAACTTAAATCACTGTTTTCTGTCCTTTCATTCTTCCTGGAAGCTTTTTGAAAATAATCATACTAATAATTATAATCATACTAATAAAATAATCCATTATTTTATCCTAAACTGAATAGCATATATATTCCCTACTCTTATATTTTGAAAAACATTACACTGCCATAAAAATTTATAGAAAGTTGAGTCATATCTGCCAACTGCTATAGCTTTTTGCCATGTAATTGAAGATACTTCTTTTATAATAAATGTTCCTCTCTTCATTTAACTGATTACATCAGACTCACACCTTGCACTTTTGTGTCAATGGACATGAAACAAAAAAGTTTCATGTTGGAAACCTTTTATGTGGTTGGGATAAAATAAATGAATATCAGAGTATGTCCAAGACAAATGTTTATTGTCTTTTCAGTGGGATCTGGGGGAGAAAATTAGGCAAATACAAGTGTTCAGTCTGTTACCCTGACTTGAAAAATTCTGTTTTATACTATTCTTTTTCTCTATATTTGGTTACTTTTTGCCCTACCCATCCCTATGTGTCTCAGCTTCTGAAGTGTTAGATTATGTAGGTTTTATCATCATTTGTTGCAGTGATCAAAGATTCTTGGGGCAGCGCCCTCATTATCTGTCAGGCTTGGCATATATTTTTAAAAAACACGTACATTTAGGTCCCTGGTGGTCCAGTAGTTAAGATTCTACTTCTATTGCAGGGGTCGTGGGTTCAATCTCTCATTTGTGAACTAAGATCCCACATGCTGTATGGCAGAGCCAAAAAAATTTTAAAAAATAAAAATAAAAATTTTAAAACACCTGTATCAAACAAAACAATATTTTAACCCTTTTAAAGCATACAGCTGGGTTTCTCAGGTGGCACTAGTCTTAAAGAACTTGCCTGCCAATAAGGAAGTTAAGTCTCTTAAGGAGACATAAGAAACATAGGTTCAGTCCCTGCGTCGGGAAGATCCCCTGAAGGAGGGCACGACAACCCACTTCAGCATTCTTGCCTGGAGAATCCCATAGACAGAGCAGCTTAGTGGGCTACAGTCCATGCGGTCAAAAAGATTCAGACACAACTGAAGAATGCACGCACGCAAGCATACAGCTAATGGCGTTAATATTCACAGTACGATGAGTGGGAAAACTGAATTGAAAATGCTGAGTCATGGAATTCCCTGGTAGTACAGTGGATAAGAATCTGCTTGCTAGTGTAGGGGACACTGGTTTGATCCCTGGTCCAGGAAGATTCCATATGCGGCAAAGCACCTAGGCCCCTGTGCTACAACCAGAGAAGTCACAGCTATGAGAAGCTCATGTGCCACAACCATGAGTGGCCCCTGCCTGCCGCAACTAGAGAATGCCCAAGCAGCAACAAAGACTCGGTGCAGCCAAAAAGAAATAATTTTTTTTTTTAAAGAAAGTGCTGTGTCACGAATGCCATCTGCAGTTTTACAAAGAGCTGACTAAGCTCAGGCTAGATCCACCACAGACCCCAATGCTTTGGGCCCAGAACATCTGCAAACACTATTCTTGACTCCTCCAGTGGAGCAGAGGACTGTGAGATCCAGGGATGGGGTGAGACACCTTAAGACCCACTGCATGGGCAGTATTTCTCCAGGCTCACTCCAACTCTCACCAGCTCAGTATCTGGGGACCAGCTGACGACTGCATCTTTGTCTTCTTGAAATGTACGAAAGGTCACGTTTTATGTTTCCATTATTACTTCTCCCATGTAGCCTCCAGGGCAGGTTCAGAAGAGTGAAAAAGTTATATTGAAAAAAAAAAAAGTCTCTTTTGAGTCTGAAATACCTATTGCCAAAAAGTTGGTCATATCTGAGTTTGGGAAATGACTGAAAAATGGTACTTAAAGTTGAAAATTGAAACCTCCTACCTTTGGGAATTCTGTCTGGTTCAACCTCCCCTCTCAGATCTCCATGCTCTGAGACAACTCACCAGGATCTTTGCAGGGCTCTGTCTGTGAGGCTCCAATTGAGGCACGTCTCTCCTCCTGACTAGATGAGGGATGGTAGAGTTTCGCAAAAATGCACTCAGCTCAGGGGTGTCCTCTGGGGGGGCAGCCGGCTGCAAAGAGAGCCAGAGACATTATACCAGGTACAAGAACACTTGTTACCTTTTTCATTAGCCTTGAGCACCAGGCAATTTCTTTTATTGACTATGATTCACCTAAGAATTTAGATACATTCTCATTAAAAAGCAGTATCCCCATCAGCAAGATGGGGCTACACTGGGCTTCCCTGGTGGACCAGGAAATGGCAACTCACTCCAGTAATCTTGCCTGGAAAATCCCATGGATGGAGGGGCCTGGCAGGCTACAGTCCATGTGGTTGCGAAGAGTCGGACATGACTTAGCAACTTCTCTTTCTTTCCCTGGTGGTCCACTGGTTAAGACTCTGTGCTTCCACTGCAGGGAGTGAAGGTTTGATCCCTGGTCAGGGATTGAACATGCCATGTGGCAGCCAAAACAAAACAAACAAAAGATGAACTACACTGGCGAGAAACAAGCCTCAACATTGTCCAGTAATAGGAATTCCTAAAGCCTGGGGAATGCACTGCTGGAACATTTATCTTGCAAGGATAAAATTTTAAGTGGGAGTTATTTCCCTGTAAGGACAGAGAGAATGTGGAAGTGATCTTCTAAGTGTGAACCATCAGTTTCTCGTTACTTTCCTCTTGCTGTCTGTCAGGGAACTGAGGAGCATTCTGAACGGTAAGATGGATTCTGAGGTGGCAGAAAAGAGAAGTGCTGATGGTGGGAAAACAGCCGGATGTGGTCTGAGCCCCACACCCTGTAACTGTAAGAAGTGCTCCCTCAGGAGAGAACCATATTCTGTTTTTTTGAAATTAATTTTTCTTGGAAAGGATCAATCCAAGAAGAAGATATAACAATTATAAATATTTATGCACCCAACATAGGAGCACCGCAATATGTAAGACAATTACTAACAAGTATGAAAGGGGAAATTAACAATAACACAATAATAGTGGGAGACTTTAATACCCCACTTACATCTATGGATAGATCAACTAAACAGAAAATTAACAAGGAAACACAAACTTTAAATGATACAATAGACCAGTTAGACCTAATAGATATCTATAGGACATTTCACCCCAAAACAATGAATTTCACCTTTTTCTCAAGCGCACACGGAACCTTTTCCAGGATAGATCACATCCTGGGACATAAATCTAGCCTTGGTAAATTCAAAAAAATTGAAATCATTCCAAGCATCTTTTCTGACCACAATGCAGTAAGATTAGATCTCAATTACAGGAGAAAAACTATTAAAAATGCCAACATATGGAGGCTGAACAACACGCTGCTGAATAATGAACAAATCATAGAAGAAATCAAAAGAGAAATCAAAATATGCATAGAAATGAATGAAAATGAAAACACAACAACCCAAAACCTCTGGGACACTGTAAAAGCAGTGCTAAGGGGGAAGTTCATAGCAATACAGGCACACCTCAAGAAACAAGAAAAAAGTCAACTAAATAACCTAACTCTACATCTAAAGCAACTAGAAAAGGAAGAAATGAAGAACCCCAGGGTCAGTAGAAGGAAAGAAATCGTAAAAATTAGGGCAGAGATAAATGCAAAAGAAACAAAAGAGACCATAGCAAAAATCAACAAAGCCAAAAGCTGGTTCTTTGAGAAGGTAAATAAAATTGACAAACCACTAGCCAGACTCATCAAGAAACAAAGGGAGAAGAACCAAATCAATAAAATTAGAAATGAAAATGGAGAGATCACAACTGACAACACAGAAATACAAAGGATTATTAGAGAATACTATCAGCAATTATATGGCAATAAATTGAGTAACTTGGAAGAAATGGAAAAATTCCTAGAAAAGTACAACTTTCCAAAACTGAACCAGGAAGAAATAGAAAATCTGAACAGACCCATCACAAGCACGGAAATAGAGGAAGTAATCGGAAATCTTCCAGCAAACAAAAGCCCAGGTCCAGACAGCTTCACAGCTGAATTCTACCAAAAATTTAGTGAAGAGCTAACACCTATTCTACTCAAACTCTTCCAGAAAATTGCTGAGGAAGGAAAACTTCCAAACTCATTCTATGAGGCCACCATCACCCTAATCACAAAACCTGGTAAAAATCCCACAAAAAAAGAAAACTACAGGCCAATATCACTGATGAACATAGATGCAAAAATCCTTAACAAAATTCTAGCAATCAGAATCCAGCAACACATTAAGAAGATCATACATCATGACTAAGTGGGCTTTATCCCAGGAATGCAAGGATTCTTCAATATCCGCAAATCAATCAACGTAATACACCACATTAACAAACTGAAAAATAAAAATCATATGATTATCTCAATAGATGCAGAGAAAGCCTTTGACAAAATACATCCATTTATGATAAAACTCTCCAGAAAGTGGGAATAGAAGGGACATACCTCAACATAATAAAAGCTATATATGACAAACCCACAGCAAACATTATCCTCAATGGTGAAAAACTGAAAGCATTTCCCCTAAAGTCAGGAACAAGACAAGGGTGCCCACTCTCACCACTACTGTTCAACATAGTTCTGGAAGTTTTGGCTACAGCAATCAGAGCAGAAAAAGACATAAAAGGAATACAAATTGGAAAAGAAGAAGTAAAACTTTCACTGTTCGCTGATGACATGATCCTCTACACAGAAAACCCTAGACTCTACCAGAAAACTACTAGAGCTAATCAATGAATACAGTAAAGTTTCAGGATATAAAATCAACACACAGAAATCCCTTGCATTCCTATACACTAATAATGAGAAAATAGAGAAATTAAGGAAACTATTCCATTCACTGTTGCAACGAAAAGAATTAAATACTTCGGAATATATCTACCTAAGGAAACAAAAGACTTGTACATAGAAAACTATAAAACACTAGTGAAAGTAATCAAAGAGGACACTAATAGATGGAGAAATATACCGTGTTTGTGGATTGGAAGAATAAATATGGTGAAAATGAGTATACTACCCAAAGTAATTTATACATTCAATGCAATCCCTATCAAGCTACCAACAATATTTTTCACAGAACTAGAACAATATACTCACAATTTATATGGAAATACAAAAAACCTCTAATAGCCAAAGCAATCTTGAAGAAGAAGAATGGAACTGGGGGAATTAACCTGCCGGACTTCAGGCTCTACTACAAAGCCACAGTCATCAAGACAGTATGGTACTGGTGTAAAGACAGAAATATAGATCAATGGAACAAAATAGAAAGCCCAGAGATAAATCCATGCACCTATGGACACCTTATCTTCGACAAAGGAGGCAAGAATATAAAATGGAGAAAAGACAGTCTCTTTAACAAGTGGTGCTGGGAAAACTGGTCAGCCACTTGTAAAAGAATGAAACTAGAACACTTCCTAACACCATACACCAAATGAACTCAAAATGGATGAGAGAGCTAAATGTAAGACCAGAAACTATAAAACTCCTAGAGCAGAACGTAGGCAAAACACTCTCCGACATAAATCACAGCAGGATCCTCCAAGACCCACCTCCCAGAATATTGGAAATAAAAGCAAAAATAAACAAATGGGACCTAATTAAAATCAAAAGCTTCTGCACAGCAAAGGAAACTCTAAGCAAGACAGCCTTCAGAATGGGAGAAAATAATAGCAAATGAAGCAACTGATAAAGGATTAATCTCCAAAATATACAAGCAGCTCCTGCAGCTCAATTCCAGAAAAATAAGTGACCCAATCAAAAAATGGGCCAAAGAACTAAACAGACATTTCTCCAAAGAAGACATAAAGATGGCTAACAAACACATGAAAAAATGCTCAACATCCCTCATAATCAGAGAAATGCAAATCAAAACCACAATGAGATACCATTTCACACCAGTCAGAATGGCTGCTATCCAAAAGTCTACATGCAATAAATGCTGGAGAGGGTGTGGAGAAAAGGGAACCGTCTTACACTGTTGGTGGGAATGCAAACTAGTACAGCCACTATGGAGAACAGTGTGGAGATTCCTCAAAAAACTGGAAATAGAACTGCCATATGATCCAGCAATCGCACTCCTGGGCATACACACCGAGGAAACCAGAATTGAAAGAGACACATGTACTCCAGTGTTCATTGCAGCACTGTTTATAATAGCCAGGACATGGAAGCAACCTAGATGTCCATATGCAGATGAATGGATAAGAAAGCTTTGGTACATATACACAATGAAGTATTTTTCAGCCATCAAAAAGAATGCATTTGAGTCAGTTTTAATGAGGTGGATGAAATTGGAGCCTATTATACAGAGTGAAGTAAGCCAGAAAGAAAAACATCAATACAGTATACTAACGCATATATATGGAATTTAGAAAGATGGTAACCTTAACCCTGTATACAAGACAGAAAAAGAGACATAGGTGTATAGAACAGTCTTTGGGACTCTGTGGGAGAGGGTGAAGGTGGGATGATTGGGGAGAATGGCATTGTAGCATGTATATTATCATAAGTGACCAGTCCAGGTTTGACGCATGATACAGGATGATTGGGGCTGGTGCACGGGGATGACCTGGAGGGAGGATATGGGGAAGAGGGAGGTGGGAGGGGGGTTCAAGAAAGGGAACACATGTACACCCGGGGAGGATTCATGTCAATGTATGGCAAAACCAACCAATATATTAATGTAAGGTAATTTGGCTCCAATAAAATAAATTAAAAAAAATTTTTTTTTCTTGGAGTATAGTTGCTTTACAATGTTGTGTTACTTTCTACTGCACAGCAAAGTGAATCAACTATAGGTATGTATGTGTTTGTGTGTATATATATATACACATACACCCCTTTTTAAGATTTCTTTCCCATTTAGGTCACCACAGACCACTGAGTAGAGTTCCCTATGCTCTACAGTAGGTTCTCATTAGTTATCTCTTTTATGTGTTAATTGCTCAGTCATGTCCAACTCTGTGCAAGCCCATGGCTGAAGCCCAGCAGGCTCTTCTGTCCATGGGATTCTCCAGGCAAGAATGCTGGAGTGGGTTGCCATTCCCTTCTCACATACTATCAATAGCGTATGGGCTTCCCAGGTGACTCAGTGGTAAAGAATCCACCTACCAGGAAGGAGATGCAGGTTCAGTCCCTGGGTTGGGAAGATCCCCTGGAGAAGGAAATGGAAAACCACTCCAGTGTTCTTGTCTGGGAAATTCCATAGACAGAGGAGCCTGTCTGAGATACAGTTCATTTGGGTCACAAAGAGTTGGACAGGACTTAGCAACTGAGCTTGAGCACAATCAATAGTGTTTATATGTCAACCCCAATCTCCCAGTTCTTCATACCCTTCTTCCCCCTCTGATGAACCATATTCTAATGAAAATGACTCTTCCCTAGCACCCCATGTATACACTGTGTTGTAATGGAGCTTGTTTTCAGCCCTGAGTTTGTTTGGCAAGTGTTCTAGAACTTATGATGTTATCTCAGGCTCCATGCCAGCCATATCTGCTCACCAAATAAACATTTTGAGAATCCCAATAAATCACAAATACTATCCCATTAAAATATTTTATTTTAGACTGACTGAGTATAAGTCCTGAATTTTTGGCTTCCTGCTACCCCTCCCCACCAGCACATCTGTTTCTACCTGGTCTCTTTCTGTAGTCACAGAAGTAATCCTAGTATGCTCATCCCTGTGGGAAGAAAACAAGATATTCCTAAACTGCAGCTGAAATGATAGTGCTCAGTACATCCTAAGAACCTAGAAAAATCTCCTGGATAAACAGAAAGATAGAGTCCAGGTTTCTTAGTAAGACTGCTCAGCCATGTGTGTGCTGACCTCCACCTGTGCTCCAGTGTCCTTTTTCACCAAGAGCCCAGAGCATCCTGCTCCCCAGCAAGTAGAACCATGTCCCACTCTTGCCCTGCAGCAGGCTGATTCCCTGAGGCTGTTTGATGTTCCAGGTGATGGCTCTGTTCTCCATCAGCACCTGTCAAGCTGCATAGTCATTGCCTGCCAACTGGTCTGAGTTGCCCCATGAAAAGCATAGAATAATATATCTCAGCAAACATAAAAAAAGAAACCAGAATTCCAAATCAACCAACCAACCAAACAACAACAAAAAACCAGAGAGGAAAGAGCCTGGCAGGGAAAAGTCAGAGGCGGGGATATCAGATGTGGGAGACAACCCAGGAGAAGTGTGATTCTATAGAAACCTAAGTAAAAGAAAGTTGCAAAAATAAGTGACGATTCCTTGTTTGCTATTCCTCCCAAGGAGAGGTGGACTCTAATCACCCACCTCAATTCTCGGTTGGTCTCAAGGACTTGATTGACCGAAAGAGTGTAGCAGGAAAGAAAAATAACTAAAAAATATATGATTAAGAATGTAAATCCTGCAGAGGAATAAAGAAAGGTTACGACTAAAAGGATTCATTGAATCTGTCACCTAAGAAATTATGGAATATGATCCAGCAACTCCACTTCTGGATAGTTACCTGAAGAGAACAAAAACACTAACTAGAAAAGCTATCTGCATTCAGGTTCACTGAAGCATTATATCCAATAGACAAACCTGGAAGTAACCTCTGTGTCCACAGATGAATGGACAAAGGCAGTGTGGTATACATATACAACAATATACAGTGCAGTATTATTCAGCCATAAAAAAGGAGGAAATGCTGCCATTTGTGACAAAATGGGTGGACCCTGAGGGCATTATGCTAACTGAAATAAATCAGACAGAGAAAGACCTTGTGATCTTACATACATGTGAAATCTTTAACAAACAACCCCTCCCCCCAAAATCTATGAAACAAACTTATCTATACAGAGAATAGATTGGTGGTTGCAAATTGGTGGGTACCAATTTCAGTTATCAAATAAGTAAGTTCTGGGGATGTAATGTATAGATGGTGGCTATAGGTAAAAATACTGTATTGGATATTTGAAACTTGCTAAGAGAGTGGGTCTAAAAGTTCTCATTCCAAGGAAAAAGAAATTTGTAATGAGGTAATGTGACAAGTTGACTCACTGGTAAAGACTCTGATGCTGGGAAGGATTGGGGGCGGGAGGAGAAGGGGACGACAGAGAATGAGATGGCTGGATGGCATCACCGACTCCATGGACATGAGTTTGAGTGAACTCCGGGACTTGGTGATGGACAGGGAGGTCTGGTGTGCTATGATTCATGGGGTCGCGGAGAGTCAGACACGACTGAGCAACTGAACTGAACTGAAAGTGACGGATGTTAACCAGACATTGTGATCAGATATTGAATATGTTGTACATCTGAATCCAATAAAATGTTGCATGTCAATTAAATCTCAACTAAAGAACAATAACAACAACAACAAGAAGTTATGGAGGCCCTTTCCTGAGCAGAAGATTGGGAGAGATGGAAACTGAACCACAAAACTAAAGAATGAATTGATTTAGAGAAATGAATAATTATTTCAAGAAGTATGAAATTAAATCTCAATCCTATCATATGAACTAATGCCTAATGGCTAAGAGATGAAATACAGCTTCATCCCCCAAATATGAAAGCTGCTGCTGCTGCTGCTGCTGCTGCTAAGTCACTTCAGTCGTGTCCGACTCTGTGTGACCCCATAGACGGCAGCCCATCAGGCTCCCCCGTCCCTGGGATTCTCCAGGCAAGAACACTGGAGTGGGTTGCCATTTCCTTCTCCAATGTGTGAAAGTGAAAAGGGAAAGTGAAGTCGCTCAGTCATGTCTGACTCGTAGCGACCGCATGGACTGCAGCCTACCAGGCTCCTCCGTCCATGGGATTTTCTAGGCAAGAGTACTGGAGTGGCTTGCCGTTGCCTTCTCCGGAATATGAAAGCAACAAAACAAAAAAACCACAAAGATTCTTAGTAGCTGTTTGTAAGGAGACAAAAGATAGTAATAAAACTTTATGGGCATATACAGGAGGCAATGGTTTTTCCCGTGGTCATGTATGGATGTGAGAGTTGGACTGTGAAGAAAGCTGATTGCCGAAGAATCTATGCTTTTGAACTGTGGTGCTGGAGAAGACTCTTGAGAGTCCCTTATACTGCAAGGAGATCCAACCAGTCCATTCTAAAGGAGATCAATCCTGGATGTTCATTGGAGGGACTGATGCTGAAGCTGAAACTGCAATACTTTGGCCACCTAATGTGGCGAGTTGACTCACTGGAAAAGACTCTGATGCTGGGAAAGGTTGGGGGTGGGAGGAGAAGGGGACGACAGAGAATGAGATGGCTGGATGGCATCACCGACTCTGTGGACATGAGTTTGAGTGTACTCCGGGAGTTGGTGAGGGACAGGGAGGCCTGGCGTGCTGTGATTCATGGGGTCGCGGAGAGTCGGACACGACTGAGCAACTGAACTGAACTGAACAGGATACTGTTGAAAAAGTTATGACCATTATAGAAAAGATTATTGACAGTTTTTTAAAATGAGGGAGCGCTACACAGTAATTTAGAAAAATACAAGATCGTAGAGGAAAAGGCAGATTACCAAATCGCATATAAGATTTTAAAAAATGAATGTTTACTTACATTGTGTATCAAAAATAGGACTATTCAGAGTAGCTCTCTAATTGTTACCAGTGGTGGAGGTTTAATGATATTAAAGAAGTTTTGCTAATTACTTTTTAGGTATGACAATGGTATTATGGATTTCTAAAGAGTGTCCTTAATTATTGACAACATACAACAAAATGTTTATGAGTGAAACAAAAACAAACTAATACATAAATAAATAGAAAACAGAACAGTAAATGGGCAATGACATTACTAGAAATCAAATATTTTCTTCTTTATGTTTTTACATCTTGCCTGATTCATTCCTTTGATGGACATTTAGTATCTCTTAATATGAAAACCAAGAAAATGATAATAAGAGTAAAAGAGAAATAAGGAAGTAGGGATAGCAATACAGCTTGGCTAACAAATGGAGGGTAAAACAATCCATTCTTGGAAGAGGATACAGAGGCAAGTTATTTGCTTCTAGTTTGTTTTCAAAACAGAGGATATATAAGTAACTTTAATTTGCTCCAAGGAAGGAACGGGTAGAGAGGAAGAGGTTGCAGATACTGGAAACGGGGAATACTTGAGACAGCAAAGTTAAACTCGGAATTGGGAGAAGGACTCTCCTCTGGAAGTGCTGGAGAGGAGCTAAGGGTGAGGGAGAGATGATTAGGAGTTGGCGGGGATGGGAAATGGGTCATTTGAAGACTGTCTTGCTTTATGGTCACTGGCTAATGGTAGTGATGCTTGAGAGATGGGAGAGGAGGTACAGGGCATGTCGTGAACCTTTGGAGAAGCCGATGAGGAGAATGAGAGGGAGTGGCCATCAGCCGAGGAGACTCTGCAGATGCCGCTGCCCAGTGAGCACCAGGCACCATCCATCTGTAACATGCCCACAGGCCAAGAAGTCGAGAAGCCAGAATCTGGGATCCAGCAGAGGGAGATGGTCAGGCCAGGGACTCGGAAAGCACTGAGGACAAGGGAGGTGACGCAAGGGAGCTCATAAAAGGATGTTGTAACCAACTCATCATAGATTCCAGGCTTGTCAGGAAAGAAAGTATAGCCAAAGGCAGTCTTCAGAGTGGCGTGGGTTAACTGACTCAGAGAAAGTTTTTGTATCAAGGAAGAAAAGGGCTAGTGGAGGAAGGAAGTGAGAAAAATAGAAAAACAGGAGACTGATTTATTAGAGTCTTGGGTGCTGAACTGAATATTTCAGAGGTAAGGACTTAGAGGGGATGTTCAAAGCACTGGGCTAATGGGATGCATGGGAGTGAGCATGATGGTCAGCCATATGGACTTTGCAATATTCCAGGACAATGGCAGGTGGGTGATGCACTAGCTCAGGGAGACTCAGTGATGGAGAATCTGGTAGAGAAGTCTTTGCAGGGGTCTCCAACTTTTAGGATCTAATGCCTGATAGTCTGAGGTGGAACTGATGTGATAATAATAGAAATAAAGTCCATAATAAATGTAATATGCTTGAATTATCCCCAAATCATCCCCATACCCTAGTCTGTGGAAAAATTATCTTTCACTAAACCGGTCCCTGTTGCCAAAAAGGTTGGGGACCACTGCTTTATAGTGTAAGATTAAAATTTGAGCTTAGAAAATTCAGAATTGTGGAAATCTTTAAGATTCCCTTTTATGTTTTCCATCATATGCTCAGGTGTTTGTGTGTGTATGTGTGGTGTGTGCTATATGTGCAGTTTTTGAGATTTAGCATGTGCAATTTCTTCTTTTTATAGGTCACTGGAAGGTATGTTAACTCAGTAGGTAACCAAACTACAGAGCAGAGATGCTGGAAAGAACCAGTTATTCTCAAGGTATCGCCTACTATTGGGCTTCCCTGGTGGTTCAGACAGTAAAGAATCTGTCTGCAATGCAGGAGACCTGGGTTTGATCCCTGGGTCGGGAAAGATACCCTAGAGAAGGGAATGGCAACCCACTTCAGTATCCTTGCCTGGAGAATTCCAGGGCTACAGTCCATGGGATCGCAGAGTTGGATACAACTGAGCAACTGACACTTTCAGTCTATTATTATTGTTAGTAGTAGTAGCAGCAGCAGCAGTAGTTGTAGTATAATAGCCGTAGTAAAACAACAGCCCAAAGAGAAGAAAACCCTTCAACTTCCTACGTGTTTATACTGGATGCAGCTTGTGTATAGAAAAAGTTAGGACACATCCTATTGTGGTGCTCCCTGGTGTACCATTACTCACAAATATTTCTAAGTGGTTTCTCTATAAAACCCAGGACTTGTTCTGAGACACAGAATGAATGGATCACACAACAGGGGTTGATAAAATGTTTTTCTTCCTTTCAGTAACAGTGTTTTACAAATAGAGGAACACTGCTCTCAAGTACCATCATCAAAGTCCAATGGCTCGCAACCCAGTTTTCTCAAATGGCATTCCAGAAATTATTTCAAAAGATAAAACAAAACAAAAAGACAACCCCCCAAACAAGGTAGAAGTTATCCAAGAAATGTAAACAACAGTTAAAGGCTATTTTCCAGATAAACTTTTTTAGCCTGTTTCACCATGGATCACAAACCCACAGGTCAAGTTTTTCCTTAAGCTGAAATTCTTTGGGCTGAGAGAGGCTGGCCTCTTAGCACCCAGTTTAGGCAGACTTTCAAGTTCAGGGTAATGTTTGCTATGTGCTATGGGAAGCTAGTGGCAAACACTAACGTATTTCTTCAGAACAAACATGAAAATCGCTTCTTTCTGCAATAAGGAAACAATTGTTAGTAAATAGGGTTCTCTCCCCAGCTGTTAGTCAGATTCTGACCCCAACAGGAGTTTTCTATTTTCATAAATCTTCACAAACTCTTCACTCTGGTATAGGTTTAAATTTATGGATTAAAGAGATGCTGTGTGGCTGGAACGTGCAATATAGTTGGAAATGCAGCTCTGGAAGAAAAGAGTTGGGTGACATTAGATAAAAGCTCCATGAATCCAAATAAATGCAGCACATAGTATTTTTTCAGCCTGTTTGTCATTTGTCTTTGGATTTCAGGTATTTCTCATCCAAAAAAGGCAGTTGCCTTTTTCTCATGTGACTCTGTGTCTATAATTAAATCGAAACAGAGCTGCGTCCAGGGGGTCGGTCCACCAGGTCATTTTCTTTAAGATGTAAATGTTCAGGATTTGCTGGGAGAGAATAAAAGCCACAGTTGTCTTAACCTCCTGAACAGTACAGCAAAGCGGAACTGAAAGAAGCAATTCACTCTCTTGGTGATTTTGAAGCTTAGCTGCTGGACATGTATTTTTAAAATTTTGAAATATAGATGAGAATTTGGAAACCATCTTAAAGAGAAGATAAGGCAAAGAGAAACAGACCCCAGAAAGGATATTGACTTTGGTGGCTGAAAAATGGTGATGTTGTAAGTAAGACTACTATGGGTAGTGTTTTAGGTAAGAGGTGGATGAAATTCCTGTATCAGAGGGAACAGGAGAGTGAGAGAAAGAGAGAGCAAAAAAGAAAGGAGGGAGGAGGAGAGAAAGAAAAAAAGGAGGGAGGAGAAAGGGAGAGAGAGTTTGGTCTGAGAGCTGCTGACCTAGGAAGTAACAAGTATCTTGCATTCGGAATCAGAAAGCAGCAGTAAGTACTATAAATGGAGGCAGTCATGAAGGAAGAAAATTCTCTTAAGGATAAGACAAAACTATGCAAGTTTGCCAAGCCACTGTCTGCGGCGGCCCACTGATTAAAAAAAAGAAAAACAATTTGCCGGGCTATAATCCCTGATGAACAGTTTCTGTGTTTCTGCTTTCCATGTCTGCGCTATCTGGTTGTAATTTGGACTTCCTGTGGGAACAGTCTTGTTCAAGAGATCAATTCTCGGTTGTAACTATCTGCTTTCCACGGCTCCGAGGACAGTTCTTTACACTCTGGCTTTTTCTCCTGCTATCGGTCATCCTAGTCTAGTCCCTGCCAGATTATTTTCACCTCAGGATTTCCCTCTCTTGAAGTTAGCCCCAGAAGATTCAATCGTGATCTTAACACAGGTTGGATCTGACCACCTTGTCTGTCTCCCCCTCGAGCTACACTCTTACAATCGGTAGCCCTGTCTCCCAGCATCTCATAATTGGCTGTTACTGATGAAATCTTGCCAATTAAAAAAAAAAATAGGCCTTGTCTCTTTGTGCAGCTTTGGTTCCTTAATCATGTTTGCTTACTTAGCTTCATCGTATCAAGAGATTGTAGCCTATCTGAAGGACCTTACTGACCCCAGGAGAGAGTCCACCAAAATAAGAAATTTTGTAGTTTGAAATCATTATTTTACTGCCTTTAGAATATTTTTAAAATACTTTATCCAACTCTAAAACTCTATTCCAAGAAGGATCTGGAACAAATTAGATTTAATGGATTTGTCTGAGTGTTGCAGACAGTTTGTTTCAAAATGTTTTAAATGGTAGAATATGGGGAAATCACCACATTCAAATCCTGTGTCCCTGCCCTGGACCGTGAAGTCTGGAGGCAGAAACTTTACGGTTGCTTTTGCCCCTGGGATTATAGAAGACCGATAAATAAAGTGGAGCCATCATGGGAAGAACAGAAAACCAAAGACTGCAACCTTTTCATTGGGAGGCAGGAGTAAAAGCAGGGGTGACAGTGACACCCCCAAGTGCCACACCTCATGCTTGTTTGAGCTGTGCACCACAAGGGGTTGTGCACCTCACTCAAGCTTTTCCTGAACTCCATCATCTCCCCGGGGCATCCATCTACCCCTGTACTCAGATGTTTGAACAGGGTCACAGAGAAAACTGAGTGAATCCCCGTGAAGCCTAATATAAAGAAAGTACTGATACTTAAAAATAAAAATTTCACTGACTTCTGCTTGCATCTTCCATCTCCCCCAACCCTAACTTAGTTGTTGATGGTCTGTATTTGCACAGCAAATGAGGTGTATGTGGGTGAGGTCTTGTGCCCAGTGTCTCCTGAGACAGTCACAGGTCTTAGAACATGAATAGGGTGGTGGCTTTTCAACATGGTCAGTGTCTGTTCATCAAACCTTGTGGACATTCAGGTCACTGATGGGATAACCAGACAGTAATACCTCCTGTTAGAACTGAATCCCGTCAGGCCTATTCAGACTTGAAGGCTTATATGAGCACAGTGGCATTTGGAATGCATATTCAATTTATAGACAGGTTGTATTTCAGAAGATTTTCTGCTAGAAGTTTGGCACTCCAAATACCTTTCTCTTTGGAAATCGGGAGAGCCCACAGGAAAATCTACTTCATCCACAATATGACTTTGATGCATACAACTAAGTATTTGCAGTAAAAATTAAAGCTGGGGAGGTTACTCCAGGAGTAATTTTTAAAAATAGAAAAATAACGATTGTGTTAAGTACATTATAATAAATACTGATAGATTTAATGAGAGTAAACAAAGGTCATGGCATCTGGTCCCATCACTTCATGGGAAATAGATGGGGAAACAGTGGAAACAGTGTCAGACTTTATTTTTGAGGGCTCCAAAATCACTGCAGATGCTGATTGCAGCCAGGAAATTAAAAGATGCTTACCCCTTGGAAGGAAAGTTATGACCAACCTAGATAGCATATTAAAAAGCAGAGACATTACTTTGCCAACCAAGGTCCGTCTAGTCAAGGCTATGGTTTTTCCCATGGTCATGTATGGATGTGAGAGTTGGACTGTGAAGAAAGCTGATCGCCGAAGAATTGATGCTTTTGAACTGTGGTGCTGGAGAAGACTCTTGAGAGTCCCTTGGACTGCAAGGAGATCCAACCAGTCCATTCTAAAGGAGATCAATCCTGGGTGTTCATTGGAAGGACTGATGCTAAAGCTGAAACTCCAATACTTTGGCCACCTCATGCGACGAGTTGACTCCCTGGAAAAGAGTCTGATGCTGGGAGGGATTGGGGGCGGGAGGAGACAGGGACGACAGAGAATGAGATGGCTGGATGGCATCACCGACTCGATGGACATGAGTTTGAGTGAACTCCGGGAGTTGGTGATGGACAGGGAGGCCTGGTGTGCTGTGATTCATGGGGTCACAGAGTTGGACACGACTGAGCGACTGAACTGAACTGAACTGAAGCCTTATGGAGATTCTGCAGAGGACATCTGGGGAATTTCAAAAGTTTCAGAGTTGGTGGCACTGATTCCTTAAAGTGAGTGGCCTAGAAAATGTTTCAAAGGAAATCTGATGGTTTCTAATTTATAAGCCAATTTCCTTAGAACATGTGAGAGTTGGAGTCAGTGAAGGAGGGAAATGAATAAAAATGAGATATTTATATATTATACAGGAGGAGAAACTGACTAAAGAAATGTATGTGAATACAAGAGAAAGAGATTTTTCTGAAGGGAAACCAACTGACGGCCTGGAGAGGAAAATATGATGGGCAACTTTGGAAATCCTCTGGAGGAAACTTCAAAAAGTAGACAGTTCTTCCTCTGACAGATCCATGGTTGGGACATTTTGGTGGCTCATCCAGTGGAGACTGGAGCATTCTCAGAAAAGACTTGCAGATGCAGAGGTTTCAAGGGGCACTCACTTCCTATGGCTCTACTTATAAAGGAATCGTAGAACCATATAGTAAGGAAATTTGCCTTAGTCCACCCAGTAGGTTAGATTTAATGTGCATGTGCGTGCTCAGTTGCTCAGTTATATCCTACTCTTTTCAACCCCATGGACTACAGCCCATCAGGCTCCTCTGTCCATGGGATTTCCCAGGCAAGAATACTGGAGGTCATTGCCTTTTCCTCCTCCAGAGGATCTTCCAGACCCAGGGATCGAACCTGCGTCTCCTGTATTGCAGACAGATGCTTTACCACTGAGCCACCTGGGAAGCCACAAGATATAATACTGTGATTTAATTTTGCCTATACAAATATTTTCTGCCTCCCTTTTCATTATTGCAGATCTACCTTCTCTCTGCTTCTCAGTTAAAGAGCTAAGTTAAAAAAAATTAGCTAGTTTAAGATAAAACTATCAGTACTCCAATTAAAAATACCCTTCAAATTAGCTTTGTTGCAAGAATCTGAAATTGATATTAGACTTAAAAATTTACCTAGCCTATTCTTTTGATGGTAACAAGATATAATAAATAATTTGCTAATTTCCAATTTATATTTAAGTCAGTGAGTAGACTGTTTAGCTTTGCATTACACAGAAAGAAATTGTCAAGTAAATTAATAGTGACTTCACCGAGAAATTATTTACTATCTTAAAAAGAAAGTAATTTTCAAATATTCTCAATTCTTTATAGGTATTCATGTAAAAAAATATGCTGATTATCAAGTTTTAAAATCTATTTATTGATAAAAGGTCATTTAGACTCTTTGGGTCATACTTGTTAAATATAGGTAAAAGTACTCTGACAACCTGCAAGTAATATTTCAAGTTTCCATGAATTCAGAATTTCAAGAATTTATGACTTGTTATAATTAGTTATTTTACCATGGTCTTACTTTCTATTGTAATCAAATCTTATTTTTTAATGATATGTTTTTTTAAAATATATATATATTTATTTATTTATTTGGCTGAGCTGGATCTTAGTTACTGCACATGGGATCTTTAATTGTGGCATTAGAATTTTTAGTTGCCCATGCAGGATCTAGTTCCTTGGTCAGGGATCGAACCTGGGCCCCCTGCTTTGGGAGGACAGAGTCTTAGCCACTGGACCACCAGAGAAGTATCTGTAAACAAATTTTGTATTATGTTTCTATAGAAAAATTTTATAAAATGATCACAACTAAGCTGCATTTTGCACTAGCCTTGGATCAAAATCTACACTTTAAGGAATAACTGGGTAGCCGGGAATGTAGGTAATGGGGATATACTCCCACCCAGCTTGCACCAACCTGTCAAAGTTTAAGGCTAGTTACTATTAGTACATTTCCAGCCAGTGTAAATGATCATTAAATTGCAACAACAACAAAAATAACTCACAACCAACAAAATTCAGTTCAGTTCAGTTGTTCAGTCATGTCTGACTCTTTGCGACCCCCATGGACTGCAGCACTCCAGGCTTCCCTGTCCATCACCAACTCCCAAAGCCTGCTCAGACTCATATCCATTGCGTTGGTGATGCCATCCAACCATCTCATTCTCTGTCGTCTTCTTCTCCTCCTGCCTTCAATCCTTCCCAGCATCAGGGTCTTTTCCAATAAGTCAGTTCTTCGCATCAGGTGGCCAAAGGATTGGAGTTTCAGTTTCAGCATCAGTCCTTCCAATGAATATTCAGGACTGATCTCCTGTAGGATGGACTGGTTGGATCTCCTTGCAGTCCCAGGGACTCTCAAGAGTCTTCTCCAACAGCACAGTTGAAAAGTATCAATTCTTTGGTGCTCAGCTTTGTTTATAGTCCAGCTCTCACATCCATACATGACTACTGGAAAAACCATAGCTTTGATTAGACGGACCTTTGTTGGTAAAGCAATGTCTCTGCTTTTTAATATACTGTCTGTTTGATCATAGCTTTTCTCCAAGGAGCAAGCGTCTTTTTATTTCATGGCTGCAGTCACCATCTGCAGTGATTTTGAAGTCCCCCAAAATAAAGTCTCTCACTGTTTCCATTGTTTCCCCATCCATCTGCCATCAAGTGATGGGACCAGACGCCATGATCTTAGTTTTCTGAATGTTGAGTTTTAAGCCAACTTTTTCACTCCCCTTTCACTTTCATGAAGCAGCTCTTTAGTTCTTCTTTGCTTTCTTCCATAAAGGTGGTGTCATCTGTGTATCTGAGGTAACTGATATTTCTCCCAGCAATCTTGATTCCAGCTTATGCCTCATCCAGCCTGGCATTTCTCAAGATATACTCTGTATAAGTTAAATAAGCAGAATGGAAAAAAAAAAAATAAGCAGAGTGACAATATACAGCCTTGACGTACTCCTTTCTGGATTTGGAACCAGTCTGTTGTTCCATGTCCAGTTCTAACTGTTGCTTCTTGAACTGCATACAGACTTCTTAGGAGGCAGGTCAAGTGGTCTGGTATTCTCAGCTCTTTCAGAATTTTCCACAGTTGTAATCCACACAGTCAAAGACTTTGGCATAGTCAATAAAGCAGAAGTAGATGTCTTTCTGGAACTCTCTTGCTTTTTCGATAATCCAACGGATGTTGGCAATTTGATCTCTGGTTCCTCTGCCTTTTCTAAATCCAGCTTGAACATCTGGAAGTTCATGGTTCACATACTGTTGAAGCCTGGCTTGGAGAATTTTGAGCATGACTTTGCTAGCGTGTGAGATGAGTGCAATTGTGCGGTGGTTTGAGCATTCTGTGGCATTGCTTTCTTTGGGATTGGAATGAAAACTGACCTTTTCCAGTCCTGTGGCCACTGCTAAGTTTTCCAGATTTGCTGGCATATTGAATGCAGCACTTTCACAGCATCATCTTTCAGGATTTGAAATAGCTCAACTGGAATTTCATCACCTCTACTAGCTTTGTTCGTAGTGATGCTTCCTAAGGCCCACTTAACTTCACATTCCAGTATGTCTGGCTCTAGGTGAGTGATCACACCATCGTGGTTATCTGGGTCATGAAGATCTTTTATGGATAGTTCTTCTGTGTATTCTTGCCACCTCTTCTTAGTATCTTCTGCTTCTGTTAGGTCCCGACCATTTCTGTCCTTTATTGTGCCCATCTTTGCATGAAATGTTCCCGTGGCATCTCTAATTTTCTTGAAGAGATCTCTAGGCTTTCCTTTGTTTTCTTTCTGTTGTTTTCCTTTGTTTCTTTGCATTATCACTGAGGAAGGCTTTCTTATCTCTCCTTGCTATTCTTTGGAACTCTTCATTCAAATGGGCGTATCTGTCCTTTTCTCCTTGCCTTTAGCTTCTCTTCTTTTCTCAGCTGATGTAAGGCCTCCTCAGACAACCACTTTGCCTTTTTGCATTTCTTCTCCTTGGGGATGGTCTTGATCCCTGTCTCCTATACAATGTCACAAACCTCCGTCCATAGTTCTTCAGGCATTCTATCAGATCTAATCTCTTGAATCCATTTGTCACTTCCACTGTATAATTGTAAGAGATTTGATTTAGGTCATACCTGAATGGTCTAGTGGTTTTCCCTACTTTCTTCAATTTAAGTCTGTATTTGGCAATAAGGAGTTCATGATGTGAGCCACAGTCAGCTTCCGATCTTGTTTTTGCTGACTGTGTAGAGCTTCTCCATCTTTGGCTGCAAAGAATATAATCAATCTGATTTTGGTATTGACCATCTGGTGATGTCCACGTGTAGACATCTTCTCTTGTGTTGTTGGAAAAGGGTGTTTGCTATGACCAGTGCGTTCTCTTGGCAAAACTCTGTTAGCCTTTACCTGCTTTGTTTTGTACTTCAAGGTCAAATTTGCCTGTTATTCCAGGTAGCTCTTGACTTTCTACTTTTGCATTCCAGTCCCTTATAATGAAGAGGACATCTTTTTTTGGTATTAGTTCTAGAAGGTCTTATAGGTCTTCATAGAACCATTCAACTTCAACTTCTTCAGCATTACTGGTCAGGGCATAGACTTGGATTACTCTCAATTTGAATGGTTTTTCTTGGAAATGAACTGTGATTATTCTGTCATTTTTGAGACTGCATCCAAGTACTGCATTTTGGACTCTTTTGTTGACAATGATGGCTACTCCATTTCTTCTAAGGGATTCTTCCCCACAGTAGTAGATACAATCATCATCTGAGTTAAATTCACCCATTCCAGTCCATTTTAGTTCACTGATTACTAAAATGTTCACTCTTGCCATCTCCTGTTTGACCACTTCCAATTTGCCTTGATTCATGGACCTAACATTCCAGGTTCCTATGCAATATTATCGCTCTTTACAGTATCAGACTTTACTTCCAGTTCAGTTCACTTGCCCAGTCATGTCTGACTCTGCGACCCCATGAATCACAGCACGCCAGGCCTCCCTGTCCATTACCAACTCCCGGAATTCACTCAAACTCATGTCCATCGAGTCGGTGATGCCATCCAGCCATCTCATTCTCTGTCGTCCCCGTCTCCTCCCACCTCCAATCCCTCCCAGCATCAGACTCTTTTCCAGTGAGTCAACTCGTCGCATGAGGTGGCCAAAGTATTGCAGTTTCAGTTTTAGCATCAGTCCTTCCAATGAACACCCAGGATTGATCTCCTTTAGAATGGACTGGTTGGATCTCCTTGCAGTCCAAGGGACTCTCAAGAGTCTTCTCCAGCACCACAGTTCAAAAGCATCAATTCTTCAGCGATCAGCTTTCTTCACAGTCCAACTCTCACATCCATACATGACCACGGGAAAAACCATAGCCTTGACTAGACGGACCTTTGTTGGCAAAGTAATGTCTCTGCTTTTTAATATGCTGTCTAGGTTGGTCATAACTTTCCTTCCAAGGAGTAAGCATCTTTTAATTTCCTGGCTGCAATCAGCATCTGCAGTGATTTTGGAGCCCAAAACAATAAAGTCTGACACTGTTTCCACTGTTTCCCCATCTATTTCCCATGAAGTGATGGGACCAGATGCCATGATCTTCAAATGTTGAGCTTCAAGCCAAACTTTTCACTCTCCTCTTTCACTTTCATCAAGAGGCTTTTGAGTTCCTCTTCACTTTCTGCCATAAGGGTAGTGTCATCTGCATATCTGAGGTTATTGATATTTCTCCCGGCAATCTTGATTCCAGCCTGTGCTTCTTCCAGCCCAGCGTTCCTCATGATGTACTCTGCATAGAAGTTAAATAAGCAGGGTGACAATATACAACCTTGACGTACTCCTTTTCCTATTTGGAACCAGTCTGTTGTTCCATGTCCAGTTCTAACTGTTGCTTCCTGACCTGCATACAGGTTTCTCAAGAGGCAGGTCAGGTGGTCTGGTATTCCCATCTCTTTCAGAATGTTCCACAGTTTATTGTGATCCACACAGTCAAAGGCTTTGGCATAGTCAATGAAGCAGAAATAGATGTTTTTCTGGAACTCTCTTGCTTTCTCCATGATCCAGCGGATGTTGGCAATTTGACCTCTGGTGCCTCTGCCTTTTCTAAAACCTGCTTGAACATCTAAATTGTTTTTGCTTTGGCTCCATCTCTTCATTCTTTCTGGAGTTATTTCTCCACTGATCTCCAGTAGCATATTCGGCACCTACCAACCTGAGGAGTTCATCATTCAATGTTCTATCTTTTTGCCTTTTCATACTGTTCATGGGGTTCTCAAGGCAAGAATACTGAAGTTGTTTGCCATTCCTTTCTCCAGTGGACCACGTTTTGTCAGAACTCTCCACCATGACCCATCTATCTTGGGTGGCCCTACATGGCATGGCTCATAGTTTCATTGAGCTAGACAAGGCTGTGGTCCATGTGATCAGTTTGGTAAGTTGTCTGTGACTGTGGTTTTCATTCTGTCTTCCCTCTGATGGATAAGGATAAGAGGCTTATGGAAGCTTCCTGATGGGAGAGACTGACTGAGGGGAAAACTGGGTCTTGTTTGTATGGGCAGGGCCATGCTCAGTAAATCTTTAATCCAGTTTTCTCAGGGCTTTGTTTCTTTCCTGTTGCTTGACGTGAGGCCAAACCATGGTGGAGATAATGAAGATAATGGCGACCTCCTTCAAAAGGTCCCATGTAGGCACTGCTGCAGCCAGTGCCTCAGACCCTGAAGCAGGCCGCTGCCGCCCCATGCCTCTGCCAGGGACTCCTGGACACTCATGGGCATGTCTGGGTCAGTTTCTTGTGGGGTATTAAACAAGTTACATAATATATACAAACATATATAAATAGTGTCAGACACAAGCAAAGCAGGACAGTCAAAGAGAGTTAGAAACCATCTGCATAACCACTTGCTCCAAGAAGCTAAGGCCTGAAACGGGGTCTAAGGTAGCTGAGAAGAGGAGATATGAATGTCTTAATTACTTAGATGTTATCCATTAACATCTGAAGATACTATTTTATAATAAGCTACTGTCCTTGAAGATGTTAAAATTATCTCAGTGAAGAGAGAGGAAGTGGGGCAGGGGTGAAGGATGCCAAGGAGGATGCATTTTAAATCATTTTGTGGAAGACAAGTGGCCTTATTATTTCCCCCAAAAGAAGGAAGAAGTCTTGACGCCCATAAATCCATGAATACTGGACCTCCTTTTACTCTTCCTCTGTCTGAATAGAAGGCATGTTGGGTTGAAGAAAAAATCCTTTCATAACGTCAGTGCCTCAGTGCCACTGGCTGAGAATAGAGGCAGACCTGCACCCAGGATTGTTGAATTAGTATTTCCCGAAGTCTGACTCTGCCTGGTTGATTATGGAGATACTCTGTCCCTGCCAGTCCTGGAGGATGTTCGCTCTTCAATGAACTCTTCTTTTGAGGACAACATCACATTAATAAGAATTTTTTTTTTTTTCATTCAAATGTGACATTTTCAAGGGCTTACACTCATTAATTTCTTTCCTTTCCAAAAGGACCCCAAAGCCAGATTTGGGTCTTGGGTCTTAATCTGGACCGAATCAGCTCTGTGGAAGCTTGAGTTTCTGATTAAAGAGTGACTCACTAGGTGATTGAGTGGGGGTCTTCAGGGAGGCAGAATCTCAGACCCCACCCTAGATGGACCCCGTGCTTTATTTATTGAGATCTCCGGGTGATTCCAATACGCTCAGAGTTTGAGAAGCACTGCCCTAGGCACCTCTGAAAGCTGGGGTCCTGAAAACTCCAGGCTGGGAGTTCTCAAGGGCATTGAGATGGCCTTTGGCAAATAATCGCATTTTACCACTTGCTATTGGCAACATCTGGAAAACCCCGTTTTGGCAAAGACCCTTATGCCTTTTGGCAATATACCAAAAAAGACTTTAAAACAGCATTTTAGACACATTCTCCAAAACATGACAAGGAGTCGGTTTCTGATTTGGGTTGGGTTCTACTGCTGGTCAGACCGTGTGTAAAAGTTAATGCACTGGAAGAGGCTAAATGAATGACAGGCTGCCATGAGCCATAAACCAGGAGAAACTGATGCTTTCTAGAAGAGATATTTTAAGTTAGGTCTGGCTTTTCTTATTTCATTTTTAATATTTTCTTGGCCACATAGCTTGTGGGATCTTAGTTCCCCAACTAGCGACTGAACCCACATCTCCTGTATTGGAAGCATGGAGTCTAACCACTGGACCACCAGGGAAGTCCCAGGTCTGGCATTTTAACTATAAAACTAAAAGCAAAGATCTGATAAATTTTCACTGAAGTCATATAATTATTTCACTTTTTTTTTTAATTAGCCACTGTTATTTTCTCCTTACTATGGAAAATAAACAAAGTTGCTGATTAGAGCAGACTCCTTACCTTTATATCTTGTGGGTTGATATCAGGATTTGTTTGACATCGCAGAGGTCCCAGAGTTTGAATATGAAAAATGTAGAGGAGAAATTCGTCCCGGGCAGAAAAGGGCCAGCCCACCTCCAGTAGGGTGTCACTGATGGTGCTTGGTCCAATATTGTGCAGCTGCAAGCAGGGAACATGTTATGGAGTGGTCAGCACAAGGCAGCAAGTTGAAATCAACCTCCATAGACTCAGAACCCATTCTAAAAAAGCAGGGATTTGGCTTTAAGTCATCTGCACTAGGACTGTGACAAGAGGAAGAGTCTCTTAAGAGGAATCCTGAAAGCAAGATGGGCTGATGCTTAGAGAAGACAATTCAATCTGTGAAGCTCTCAGTGTAGAATTTTGTAAAGGCCATCTTCACCATGTCTGATAACTGTGCCATTTACCTTGTTTATGTTAATCTAATCACAGCGAGAGAAACTTCACTTTAATTATCTGCTTTCTAAACTTGGTTATTCTTTTTTACATTGAAATTGGCCTCTTTCCTGACTACTGACTTGTCGATTGTAACCATATGCGATGCACTTTCTCTCACCCCCTGGAAAAATGGCTATCCATCAAATACCAGAGATGGCCCAGGCTCACCACAGTTCACTTCAAGTGCGCATTTCAAAGCTGAGCTCCTTCTGTTTTAATCAGTGAATCTCAAGGAAAGAAAGGCCACGTTGCACAAAGAGATGAACTCTTTGAACACAAGAATCCTGTACTTGCAGGACACAAAACATCCTGGGAACACCACTAAGTGGATTTAAATTTATTGTGGTTTTGAAAATTCACTTCAAAGTTAGCTGGGACCTTTTGTCCTTTTCTTTTTTCACAGTTCTGACAATTATAATGATCCATAAAACAATTTATAATTGGTTTTGCTTATAAGGTGGCTCATTTCATTCACATTATCAAAGCAACATGCCATCCATTGATAAAAGTATATTTTGAGACATGAAACTAGCCTGTAAGCAATGGTCAGTGATTGCTTTTGGCATTACTGGGTATTACCCTTAAATTTTATGATCCATTGTTGCTCAGATTAGAAGCAGGGTTACCCTGAGAATGATTGAGTTTGAATGTTTTCAAACTTTAAAGTTTCACCATTCTAAGGAGAGACTAGTGCACACAAGGTTTAATAAATTACTTGACAGCATTTTTTCCCCAGTGAGGTTCTTGATCAGAATGGCCTTGGGAGTGCATTATCCTTTTGTTATCAAGAGAGCATAAGCCAAAGCCTTGATCCAGCTTTACACAGGGTGTCTGATTCTGGACCACAGGCTGGGGGGATGGGAGGCTTTAATGTTGACACTACACAGGAGTTGATGCTTCTTTCTCATATATGTAAACATCTCGTCAGCTCTGAATTGGCTTTAACTGTTATTCTCAGAGAATGATACTCAAGTCCCTTGTAACTTAAGATGAAAGATACAGTCAGAATTATTAGGTCAGCGACATGCATGACACAACAAGGGGAGGCGGCATTAACCAAGAGGGAACCTCAAATAGAAAATGGCTCGGAACATAGTTTTGCTGGCCCCGAGAAGATGAACAGGAATAACGTGTCCCCTGACAGCACGTACTGGGTTGGCCAAAATGTTCGTTTGGGTTTTTCACACAAACGTTTTGGCCAGCCCAATACTTTATTAAGAAAAAAAAGAACTACTAAACTAACCATTTACTATATCTTGGTTTCTAACAGTAAAAAAATTTTTTAATGTTTCAGATAATGTGTCAACAAAGTTCCTCTCTATGAACAATTTAACACTTGAAGTAGAAACAGATCAACAGGTCTTTATCACAAGCTGCTGGTTTGCTTCTAAAAGATAAATGGACGATTTCAAATCTCAGAATAACATACATATCTGATTGAGGTTAGTCGAATGAACAGTAAAATTATTCTTATCTGTCAAACATCCACCCATGCGATACACCCATTTGGGGAATATAAAATAGCAGATAATCCATACAGTTTTGTCTAGTACCTCCTGGTTGGTGACTTTTAATTTAAAAGGTAGGTGGGTTTTAAAAATAGCTGAAAATGTAGGAAGAAGTGAAATAAAATCTAGGGAGTTTGTCATTTCTAGACTTCAGTCAGTTCAGTTCAGTTCAGTCGCTCAGTCGTGTCCGACTCTCCGCGACCCCATGAATCACAGCACGCCAGGCCTCCCTGTCCATCACCAACTCCCAGAGTACACTCAAACTCATGTCCACAGAGTCGGTGATGCCATCCAGCCATCTCATTCTCCGTCGTCCCCTTCTCCTCCCGCCCCCAACCTTTCCCAGCATCTGAGTCTTTTCCAGTGAGTCAACTCGTCTCATGAGGTGGCCAAAGTATTGGAGTTTCAGCTTTAGCATCAGTCCCTCCAGTGAACATCCAGGATTAATCTCCTTTAGAATGGACTGGTTGGATCTCCTTGCAGTATAAGGGACTCTCAAGAGTCTTCTCCAACACCACAGTTCAAAAGCATCGATTCTTCGGCGATCAGCTTTCTTCACAGTCCAACTCTCACATCCAAATATTAAAAGAGAGGAAATAAAGAACTTAAGCCACCTGAGCAAAGAGCTGACTCACTGGAAAAGACTGGAATGCTGGAAAGACTGAGGGCAGGAGGAGAAGGGGGCGACAGAGGATGAGATGACTGGATGGCATCAGTGACTCAAGGGACATGGGTTTGAGCAAATTCCAAGAGATAGTAAAGGACAGGGAAGCCTGGCGTGCTGCAGTCCATGGGGTCTCAAAGAGTTGAACACGACTGAGCAACTGAACAGCAACAAAAAGAACATGAATAGGAACAAGATAAGGTGTTTCTCACCATTTAATGGCTCTTGCCAGTAAAAAGCCAGTGGTTATTTAATAGAACACCCTCCCACCACCCACTGCAATATGAGAGCAAACAGCACAAATCTAGGCTGGATCTTGGATTGGGATCTTTTAAAATGCTGTGAAAAGCTTATTAGCAAAGAGCATAAGAATGAACCCTGAACGCAGCTTCAACAGCGACAAGGACTACCTCATAAATATGCTCCACCGATGGTCCAACTCCCTCCTCCTTGCGAGGCTCCTCTTCTGGTGCCCAGTTCTGAATGGGCAGGACGATCTGCGGAGGGTGGGACACTCTGAAACATGGAACTTGGCGTCAGTCGCAGGTGCTGGCATGTGTAAAGAATATTTCACTTGTATGGAGAACATTAACAGCAGCGGCAAAGAGTGACTGTCAATTTATTTGAATAGACATCATCCGCAAGGAAAAAGTATTGAAAGTTTTTGTTCAGCAGAATCACCAACGTAATAGGTAAGGGTCTGAGTGACAGTGTTAGTCCCTCAGTCGTGTCCGACTCTGTGTGACCCCATGGACTGTAGCCCACCAAGCCCTCTGTCCATGGGCTTCTCCAGGCAAGAATACTGGAGTGGGTTGCCATTTTCTTCTCCAGGGGATCTTCCCAACCCAGGGATCAAACCCCAGTCTCCTGCACTGCTGGCAGATTCTTAACCATCTGAGCCACCAGGGAAGCCTTCAAGGGTCTGAAACATCTCTTAATTAACTGGTCTGGAACTCAGATCGACTTATTTTATAGCATCTCCTCTCTTAGGCACTAGGGGGCAGAGCAGAGCGCATTCCTGAACTGAGATGGATAATGTCACATATACATAAATACACATCTATCCATAGATCCTGTGTAAGTATAAGTGTGTATATACATGATCTATAATCCATGCTTTAAGTCATATCAAGAAATGGGACATTTTTGTTGATAAAATCTAGAATTCTGTGGGCTATGTGAAATGTCCGGTTGTAACAAAATACTATTTCTAGTTAAATACTTCAGAGTAGAAAAGTGACCACTTGTATATCTCTCCTTCTTAGATTTCTTTAACTTTCCATGAATGCAGCCATACCTCTTATAAGGCCAGGCCCAGAGCCAACTTAAAGCCTGATCAAGTTCTAGAGTTATTTTATATGTTACTGAAGCATGAGACAGAGGAGAGTTAAGTGGTGGAATCGTGTAAGTAGGATATTAGCTGGCTATTCTGTCCATGGGATTCTCCAGGCAAGAATACTAGAGAGGGTTGCCATGCCCTCCTCCAGGGGATTTTCCTGACCCAGGGATTGAACCCATGACTCTTATGTCTGCTACATCTGCAGGTGGGTTCTTTACCACAAGTGCCATCTGGGAAGCCCTATTAATTGGATATACAGGTAGTTTTGCCTGCAATTTATACCTAGAAAGTGAGCACTGGATGAATGAAATACAGCACGTGGCGTTATTCCATAGCAAAACCTGATTGCAAACCAAACTGTTATTGTTTTATAATCTTAAAAATGATAAGTCCCCCCAAACAATGCTTTCTAGCAGTTTTGAGGTAAAACGTATTTTTCAAAGAATTCTTAGACTTTCAGCTAACTTCAATAGAAAACATCTCTTTTGGCAATTGAAGTCTTAAATGCCCTTCTAAGAATACCCAGTAATTAGCACAGCCTTTAGTAACTTCAAATGTTATCTTTTCTCTTCTTTGGGTAATATCTTTCTAAAGCAGAAAGCAAAATATATTGGGTTAAATTCTGACTTCAGGGCAAATAATTTCTATTTGTCTCCATTTCTTTATCTGGAAAATTATGATAAAACTCTGGGCTGTATACCACAAATGACTGGAAAATATGTCAGCTGCTTTTTGGTCAAAGTCAATTATGCTGCATTGTCTTCTAGGGGTTGGTGGGACAAGTATATTTTTCAGTCTGATTACCCACAAAAATGTTTCTAAATTGTAAAGCCCTTTGCATTCACTATTAAATAAAAAGTGCAGAGCACAGCCTCCTGGGCTGATGCCTTAATATTTTATACTTGTAGATCAGTTTGTGTTATGCCACACTCCCCTTTCTGACTGGATTTGATTAAACCAAGTGTCGATTGCATAGGAGACTCAGTGAGGAGAAGAGGAGAGAAGATGGCAGGATGCTTTTATCAGAGGACTGCCCAGAGAGCTTGGGCTCCCATTCCCAAGGGATCTTGACAACCTCACCACCCACATTTTCACTCAGTTCTCAGTTTAGCAACAGGTGATACTAAACGATCTACATCCATTGTGAAGCTCTAGGGAAAGTTTTTATTTATTTTGATATCAAGAAAAAAATATGGAATAGAAGCTGAGCCCATTTTCTCTGAAAAATTTTGTTCCTGTGTTCATCAATCCTATAGGACTGGTCATAAATTTCCTTGGACCACAGAGTCATAAATATAGACCTTGGCAGGTACTGCGAAGACAACGTGCTCAAATCCCCTCAGTGAAAGAAAAACTGATGTCCAGAAAAGTAGGGAGTTGGTTGCAGGTGAAGACGAGAGCTCAGATTCACTAAGCACTATTCACTGTATTTCCAATATACTGTACACTACAGGGGCCATTAAATGGCAGTGGTTTTAGTAAACACAACTTAAAGAAACTTCCTGGCCCATTTGTGTAGCAAAATCGAATAGAAATCTATAACGAAATATACAATCTATCACAGGGCATGGGAAAAATTTAAAAAACTATGTGTCACAAAGATCAAGTTATCTACATTCTAATACCCTTTCAAATCTAGGGAAACCAAGGACAAAGAATAGCTCCCTAAAGATTCCCAACTAAATACGTGAAACATTGTTTCCTGTTTTCAAAGTTGTTAAGAAGGTAGCAAGTGAGGAAGAAAAAAGGAGGATTTGAGCAATGACCTAGCCTAGGAGTTACAGCCAGTGCAGTGATCGAACAACCTGTCCTGAATGGTCCTCACGTTCTGAGAGTGTTATTCCAAGGACACCCGGCAGTAATAAGACTGTGGTACTCAGCGGTAACACTGGACATGAGGAGGGGATGTGAGAGGAGGTAAGGAATTCTAGCTTTGATAAGTTAAAGTCTGCATGTTATCAGGGAGTTCAGATTTGATGATTTGGTAGTGAGTCCCATTTCATAATCCCATTTCCAACCCCCATTAGTCCCAAATAACAAAGATTATCCTTTATTGTATGGAACAGCCCTATGTAGACCATGGTTATCTGTGATTGCAGTCTCTCTTAACATAAACCCACTCAATCCTGATTAATATGTCAACGATACAATTTTGCTTTTAAGAATTTTTAAAAATGTAAGTATAGTTGATTCACAATGTTCTGTCAGTGTCTGGTGTACAGCATAGTGATTCAGTTATACATATATGTGTGTATGTATATATATTGCCCCTTTCATGGATATCACAGCCTTGTCATGGCAAACGGGCTTGTGTAACTCAAAGAAGCTATGAGGCATGCTGTGCAGGGCCACCCAGGATGGATGAAGAGTTCTGATGAAACGTGGTTCACTGGAGGAGGGAATGGCAAATCACTCCAGTATTCTTGTTGGAGAACCCTATGGACAGGATGAAATGACAAAAAGATATGACTCTGAAAGATGAGTCCCCTAGATCAGAAGGTGTCCGATATGCTACTAGGGAAGAGTGGAGGGCAATTACTAACAACTCCAGAAAGAACGAAGAGACTGGGGCTAAAGCAGAAATGCCTCACAGTTGTGGATGTGTCTGGTGGTGAAAGTAAAGTGCAATGTTGTAAAGAACAATATTGCATAGGAACCTGGAATATTAGGTCCATGAATCAAAGTAAATTGGACATAGTCAAGAAGAAGATTGAACACTGACATCTTAACGAATCAGTGAACTAAAATGGACAGGAATGGGTGAATTTAATATGGACAGGAATGGGTAAATTTAATTCAGATGACCACTATATCTACTATCTACAAAGAGAAGGGGAAAAAGTGGAATCAGTGACAGATTTTATTTTCTTGTGCTCCAAAATCACTGTGGATGGTGACTGCAGCCATGAAATTAAAAGATGTTTGCATTTTAATGTGGTGCTACAGAAGACTCTTGAGAATCCCTTGGACTATAAGGAGATCAAACCAGTCAATCCTAAAGGAAATCAACCCTGAATGTTCATTGGGAGGACTGATGCTAAAGCTGAAGCTCCAGTACTTTGGCCACATGATGTGAAGAGCTGACTCACTGGAAAAGACCCTGATGCTGGGAAAGTTTGAAAGCAAAAGAAGAAGGGAGAGGCAGAAGATGAGATGTTTAGATAGCATCACCGACTCAATGGACATGAATCTGAGCAAACTTCGGTAGATATTGTAGGATAGAGGAGCCTGGCGAGCTACAGTTCATAGGGTCACAAAGAGTCAGACATGACTTAGCAACTGAACAACAGCAACATATATATTGCAATATATGTGTTTTTCATATTTTTCCATCATAGCTTATTGCAGGATATTGAACATAATTTCCTGTGCTATACACTAGGACCTTGTTGTTTATCAAGGACATGATTTAATTACTCTTTGAGAGTTTAATACTGTGCGTGTTGCTCTTATAGCCAAATTTACTTCTCTATAGTTGTATGCTGAATTAATCCTTTGTACCAACAAGTGACATGTAAATCTGCTTAAATAGAGTGTTGACATTATCTGGCTTTGAAACAAATGGGACAATTCTCAATACATTTTTTTTTCCATTTGAAGAAATAAATCCATTTGAGTTTATTCTTCACATTATAAAAATGACAGTAATATTTAAAAAAGAATTAGGGAATAAACACCACTGGTCAAAAAGAAAATTAGATTTTCCTAAAGACTGAACATGGAAGATCTTCAACACATTAGCTGTTTGCTCCTTAAAAAATTAAACACTGGAACAAATATTTTTGCCAACTATTTGGAGGAAAGAGCTTTACTTAGAAAAATGGTTTAAAAAAACTTTAACACTATCTTAGAGAATAAACTGTGGTCAATTGTTGGATATTAATCTGGCAATGAAAATAACTGCATACACATGGGAAACTGAATTTTAATTACCTGTTTTGATCATTGCTAAAACAAATAGAAAGTGTACTTCCTTTTTTAATTAGAAACACCAGTGTCATAAATGATGGCAGAAATATAATTAAAAATATTAATCTCTTTAAATGGATATGTGAGATTAAAAAAGTGAAGTCAGTCGTGTCTGATTCTTTGCAACTCCTTGGACAGTAGCCTACCAGGCTCCTCCGCTCATAGGATTTTCCAGGCAAGTGGACTGGAGTGGGTTGCCATTTCCTTCTCCAGGGGGTCTTCCTGACCCGGGGATTGAACCTGGGTCTTCTATGTTGCAGGCAGACACTTTACCATCTGAGCCACCAGGGATATCCAGTTAAATTAAGCAGTTAGCTTACTTGGACTAAAATGAATTTTGGAATTAAGAAACAGTCAACTTATTTTTGGTTAGCAAAACAAAGATAAGCTAAGCTTAAAGAGATAAAATTTCATATACACTAGCTGTAAATTTTAAAAAGATATAAAAATAAGATGGTAAAAATAATGCTTGTGCTTTTTGTCTCTGATTTTTTATATAGTGTTTATCGCATCAAGAGAGGGACAACAGAATTAAATTAGAAATGCACAAAAATGAAACATCTAGATTAGTTCAAAATATCTCTAAATCAAACAAGTCACTTCCCATGAGTCACCTCATGAGTTTAAAAAGAAATTACAAAGAAAACTGAGAAACATTTTGAGCTGAGTTATAATGAACACTCAACATATCAAAATTTTGGTATGCTGCTAAAATAGCTTTAGAGGAAATTTTATAGCACTAAATGCTTGTGTAAGAAAAACCTGAAGAAAGTGTTTAATTTTACATAGAGGAACTAGAAAAAGAAGAGAAAATCCAACTTAAAATGAACAGAAGGAAAAAAATAATGACAAAAGTAGAAACCAATGGAATAGAAAACAAAAAAAAGCAAAATAAATGAATAAAAAGGAAAGAAAGAAAAATCAATGAAACAAAAAAAAAAACTAGTTATTTGAAAAGATCGCCAAACACTAGTGAGACTGAACAGAGAAAAATATAGGGAATAGAAGTTACAAATTGCCAATATTAGAAATAATGAAGGGGCACTATTAGAGGTCCTACAGACACTCAAAGGCCAATGAGAGAAAATTATGTCAAAATGTGTAACAACTTAGATGAATGAAAGACAAATTCCTTTTGAAATAGTACCAAAATGCACTAATAGAAATAGATAATATGAATAGCTTTATATCTAAGGATGAAATGGAACTGTTAAAAAATCTTCCTACAAAAACAAACCCCCTCCTCAAAAAAAAAAAAAGAAACCAAGCCCCAAACTCCAGTCTCAGATGATTTCATTGGTGAATCTTACTATATATTTACATTAGAAATAATACCAAGTCTACAGTCTTTCAGAAAAAAGAAAAGATGGGTCAGTACTTCCATCTCATTTTAAGGAGCTAGCATCCTCCTAACACCAAAATCAGAACAAAAAATGGATGAAAAGAAAACAACAGATCAATATTTCCCATGAACATATATGCAAAAGTCACTGTCAAAATTTTAGCAAGTTAAATCCCACAATATGTAAAAAAAGATAATCATCATGCCTAAGTGTGCTTCTTGCTCAGAGTACAGTTTTGGTTTAAAATTCAGAAACAAAAATTAACCAAGTCACCACTTTAGTGGGCAAAAAAGGAGAAATCGTTTAACTTATCCTGCTTCTGCAGACAAGAATAATAGAAGCCCTATGTCTGGTACTTCCCCAGACTTCCTCTTCATAGACACAGAAAACACATTTGACAAAACTGAATACACATTCATGTCAGAAACTGTTAAAACAACTAGGAACAAGGAAACATTCTCAACCTAATAAAGGCATCTATAAAACCTCTGCAGCTAACATCAGACCTAATGGTAAAAGACTGAATATTTTCTCCTTAAGATCAAATCAGGGTCTCTCAACAAGGCACAGTTTTACATTTTACTTTTACCTCTTCTACTCAGTTTTGCACTGGCAGTCTCTACTGGCAGTAAGTGAAGAAAAAGAAATAAAAGGCATAACTACATAACAAACTAAAGAACCTCTTGAAGGTGAAAGAGGAGAGTGAAAAGGCTGGCTTAAAACTCAACATTCAAAACATGAAGATCATGGCACCTGGTCCTATCACTTCATGGCAAATAGATGGGGAAACAATGGAAAAACAATGGAAACAGTGACAGACTTTATTTTCTCGGGCTCCAAAATCACTGCGGATGGTGACTGCAGCCAGGAAATTAAAAGATGCTTACTCCTTGGAGAAAAGCTATGACAAACATAGACAGTGTCTTAAAAAGCAGAGACAAGAGACATCAGCTTGCTGACAAAGATCCGTATAGTCAAAGCTGTGATTTTTCCAGTAGTCATGTATGGTTGTGAGAGTTGGACCATAAAGAAGGATGAGCGCTGAAGAATTGATGCTTTTGAACCATGGTGTTGAAGAAGACTCTTGAGAGTCCCTTGGACTGCAAGGAGATCCGACCAGTCCATTCTAAAGGAGATCAGTCCTGAATATTCATTGGAAGGACTGATCCTGAAGCTGAAACTCCAATCCTTTGGCCACCTGATGCAAAGAACTGACTTATTGGAAAAGACCCTGATGCTGGGAAAGATTGAAGGCAGGAGGAGAAGTAGATGACAGAGGATGAGATGGTTGGATGGCATCACCAACTCGATGGACATGACTTTGAGCAAGCTCTGGGAGATGGTGAAGGACAGGGAAGCCTGGCATGCTGCTGTCAGTCAGTCATGACTGAAAGACTGCACTGAACAGAACATAGCAAATGGTTTAACCTTGCCACAAAGAGGTCTGGTCTTTGCCCTCAACTTCTGAGAGACAAGCTCTCAAAATTTTATCCCTGAGAGAAGGAATATCTTTGCTTTTGGCGGGAGCATGGAGGGGTGGGGTAGTGGGTGGGGAGGTCACACACAAAGACACAATTTTTGGAGTTGCTCACATTAGGAAGACCAACAGAGTGATCCATGATGGGAGGCTCAATCACATCATCTCAGTCATCCTGGAGACTGAGATCAATTAAGTGTGCATAACCATAGTGTATAATCCACACTACTGTGTATAAAATAGAAAACTAAGGAGAATCTACTGTGTAGCACAGGGAACTCGATATACTCAGTGCTCCGTGATGACCAAAATGGGAAGGAAATAAACGTATATGAATGGCTGATTCACTTTGCTTCACAGCAGAAACTGACACAACAGTGCAAAGCAATTATACTATAAATAAATATAAATATTTACCAAAAAATTTAAGTGGTCAGTCAGTCAATCATGCCTATCTTATAGAGTACCGTCCTCCAAAAAACCCACAACTGAACACTGAGGCCTGAGTGAGTTTCTCTGGTTACAGCATACTGTTACACATCAATGCCAGCAAAGTAACCCATCCTGCCTCTGCACATGAGAATAATAGAAGCCCTGTGTTTGGTACTTCCCCAGACTTCAACTATGCACTTTTGGCCCCTGGCTGATTGTAATCTGCATCTTCTCCCTGTGATAAACTGTTCCCATGAGTATAATAGCTGTCAGAGTTTGGTGCGTCCTTCTAAATGAATTATTGAACCTGTGGGTGGATGGGAACCACCCAAATCTGCAGTTCATGTCAGAGGTGAGAGTGATCTCTGCTCTCTAATTTTGTATCTGGTTAAACTTTTGAACATACAGATTAGAAAGAAAGAAAATTGTCTTATTTTAGGTCACATGATAATTCTGTTGAAAATCCTAGGAAATCATCAAAGAAAACGCTTCTAAATTGTTTAGTGAGTTCACCAAGATCTCAGAATACACCACTGCATTTCAAGACATGTTGTCTATGTATACAAATAGCTCCATGAGACAGAATAGGAGGTACAGACAAAGACTCTCAGATGGACAACAGATTGTTTAACAAAGAAAGTGAAAGTCACTGAGTAATGTCTGACTCTGCTATTCTATGGACTGTAGCCAGCCAGACTCCTCTGCCATGAGATTCTCCAGGCCAGAATATTGGAGTGGGTAGCCGTTCCCTTCTCCAGGAGATCTTCCCAACCCAGGGATCAAACCCAGATCTTCCGCATTGCAGGCAGATTCTTTACCGTCTGAGTCACCAGGGAAGCCCAAGAATACAGGAGTGGGTAGCCTAGCCCTTCTCCAGTGGATCTTCCTGACCCAGGAATTGAAACAGGGTCTCCTGTAATGCAGGCAGATTCTTTACCAGCTGAGCTACCAGGGAAGTTTTTGCTCAACAAAGGTGCCAAGTAATTCAATGGAGGAAAGGATAGTCTTTTGAACAAATGGCACAACAAGTGGATATTTGCATGCAAAAGTGAACCTTAGCCCTAACCTCACTCCAGATATAAAAATTAGCTTAGAAGGAATCATCGACCAAAATGTAAAACTATGAAACTTGTAGAAGAAAACACTGGAGAAAATCTTGTGACTTTGGCTAAAGCAAAGATTTACATAGGACACAAAGACCACAAACTGTAAAATATCTGAAAGTTGGATTTCATCAAAATTTAAAATGATTGCTCTTTGAACATCACTGTTAAGAAAGTGACAAGCCAGACCATGAACTGGGAGAGAATATATGTAGGACACTGGTCTGATAAGTGATTTTGTATCCATAATGTGTAAGGAACTTTTACAACTTGACAGTATGACAGAAAGCTCAGTAATAAATCGGTAAATGGGTAAAAATTTTAAGACACTTTACCAAAAAAGGGGGATATGGATGGCAAATAACCAGTGAAAAGATGCTCAATATCATTAGTCATAAGAAAATATTAATTAAAGCCTCAGTGAGATATTTCTCACTGACACACCAAAATGGCTAAAAACAAATAAACGAATCTTAAGCACACTCTGGCAACCATACAGACCAGCTGGAACTTCTGTGCTTTGCTGGTGGGAATGCAAAATAGAAATGGTACAGCCAGTGTGAAAAACAGTTCAGTGGTTTCTATAAAATTAAACACACACTTGCCATGAGTCAGTACCACCATTTGTGAAAACAAATGTCCCAAGACCCGTATGTGAATGTCTATAGCAGACTTAGTATTAACAGCCCCAAACAGGAAACAACCCAAACGTTCACCAACTGGTGAATGGATGAACAATGCATGGGAAGTCCAGATAGTGGAATACCTCTCAGAAAAGAACTGCAGAACATTGTTTTTCTTAAAAAAAAAAAAAAAACCTCAAAATATTGATACGTGTAAGAACATGAAATTTTTTTTCAAATGCATTATGCTAAGTGAAAGAAGTCAGTCTCAAAAGGTTACATTCTATATGAGTACATTTATATGACTTTCTAGAAACAGAGTCACAGAAAATAGACCAAGGTTGCCAGAGCCTGGGAGTGGGGGAAGGATTGCCTAAAAAGTACATGAAGAAACTATTTGGAGTTTTGGAACTGTTTTATAGTGAATGCTCTTGTGGTGTCATAACTCTTCAAACTAGATACCTAAAAAAGGGTGAGTTTTACTTTATATTATGTACATTTCAATAAACTCGACTTCAAAAATATATCGCAAACCCCACAGACTGTAAAAAGACATTTGCAGTATGTGTAACTAATAAATACTGTCTCAACTCTAGAGTATGAAAGAACACCTATGAACTAATAAAAAGTCAAGTCTCTTAATAGAAATAGGTGTAAAAGAATGAACAGAAATTGCCTGATAGGAAGAATAAAATTAATAAACATTCAAAAGCAAGCAAACAGAAAAAAGCTGCTTAATCTCTTTTAGAAATCAAGGAATAGACAATTAAACCTTCAGTTGAATACTATTTCCTATCCATCACATTGGCTCAAAATGTAAGACTAGGTCATTTTGAAAGCTAGCTAATGAGGAGCAATGGATATGTCAATCCACTTCTTTCAGGGTTGTAATCTGGTAGAACTATTTTGGAAAAAAAATTTGGTATTCTCAGTCGAGTTAAATAGTATATACTTTCTGATCCTGAAATTCCACTTCTAAGCATTTACCTTTCTGATATTCTGCCATGAGTGTACTTGAAGACACTCATTAGTAGATAACTAATGGAAACCTACTATACAGCACGGGGGAAAAAATGAAGGTTCAAGCTGTTTGTAGGGAATATTAAGTTAACCTTAAAATGCATTCCAGCATACAGTAGGTGCAGACAAGTACTTTTTGATTCTACTTATACAAGGTACCTGGAGAAGTCAAATTCATAGAGTTGCAGGGTGCACTGATGGATGCCAGGGGCCAGGATTGGGAGGGATGAGGTGTGGGGATGAGGAATGGGGATTCACTGTTTAGTGGGGACAGAGTTTCAGCTTAGGAAAGTGAAAATTTTAGGAGATGGATGATGGTGAGAGTTGTACCACAATATGAATGTACTTAGTGTCACTGAGCTGTACAGTTAAATATGGTTAAAATAGTATGTTTTATATTATGTGATTTTTTCCACAAAAAAAATTTGTAAAAAAGCAAAAATACAACCCCAAAAGTAGATACATAAGTTAAATTACAGCTTAAAAATAGCTTTATAATGCTATATTCTTCTGCAGTTAAAATGAATGAACTAGAGGCACATGCATTAAAGTGAGCAAATGTCAAAAACATTCACTTTCATGAAAAGAGATCACAGAAGCACATACAAAATTTGTGCAGACAAGGTTCAAAAACTTCTCTCTCATAGGCTGTAGATCACCATTATTTTAAAAACATGTAGCTGGATATAAGCTGCCTGTGTCTACACTCCAGCTGCTCACTTCCTAGCTGTGTAACCTTCAACTCCTTACACCAAAATTTCCTCACTTGCACAGTGAGAGTACTAGTATATATTAAGAGATGCTAACATGCTAGGGTAGCATGTGAAAGGATCCGCAAATGAAGGCATTTTTATCATTCCCTAACCCACTAGGCCGGAGAAGGCAATGGCAAGCCACTCCAGTACTCTTGCCTGGAAAATCCCATGGATGGAGGAGCCTGATAGGCTGCAGTCCATGGGGTCGCTAATGGTCGGACACGACTGAGCGACTTCACTTTCACTTTTCACTTTCACACATTGGGGAAGGAAATGGCAACCCACTCCAGTGTTCTTGCCTGGAGAATCCTGGGGATGGGGGAGCCTGGTGGGCTTCCGTCTATGGGGTCACACAGAGTCGGACACGACTGAAGTGACTTAGCAGCAGCAACCCACTAGGCAGAACCTCAGTGGTGCCAGGATGGCATACAGGAACCCCCACCCCTACCCTGCTGCCACTGAGTGCCTGGGGCAGCAGGAAAAGAAGGCACAATGACAGTGGCTTTGACTGCAGAAATCTACAGTTGGTGTCATGGAGGAGTGTGAACTCCTAGGTCTCAGGACCTATGAACAAGGAAGGGAACTGAGATTTCTGGAGCCCCGGGGACAGTTCAACCTCAAATACCAGTTGACATTTGTAGCCAAGTCCTTGATGGTTCTGATAAAACAAGAATTAGAATAAAATCAATCAAGTCCACACTTGGTACAAGATAAGAACTACATGTAGTCCATTTCCGATTTCTTTCCCCCCAGGCACAGATTTCCCAGATGGTATTTATTCCAAGCCTTTTGCTTGACCACTTTCTTCCTGCCTCTCAACTGATTGCTTATTGGCAACTTCTTCAAAGAGGGGGGCAGGAGGAAAAAGACACAAAGTGTGGAGCCCATCAACTCTCACATCTAAGACTTAGCCATTTCTTAAACTCAAGATGTGGTATGGTGAGGCTGAATTTTCATTATGCCAAAATAACTACTGCAGAAGTGAGACTTTCAGGCAATCACATTGCCTATTTTATTTGGCTTCTTATCACTAACTTTTATAGTTTGAATTCTGAACTATCAGTTTGTGGGGTACGGGGGTAAAGCAATCTCAGGGTTGACTCCACTTTCCAATGGAAAGCTAATGATGGGTTGAAAAGAATGAAACTTCATAACCAAAGTGAATTGTCAACTCTAATGGTGATTGCAGCCATGAAATTTAAAAGATGCTTACTCCTTGGAAGGAAAGCTATGATAGCACATTAAGAAGCAGAGATGTTACTTTGCCAACAAAGGTCTGTCTTGTCAAGGCTATGGTTTTTCCCATGGTCATGTATGGATGTGAGAATTGGACTGTGAAGAAAGCTGATCGCCGAAGAATCGATGCTTTTGAACTGTGGTGCTGGAGAAGACTCTTGAGAGTCCCTTGGACTGCAAGGAGATCCAACCAGTCCATTCTAAAGGAGATCAGTCCTGGGTGTTCATTGGAAGGACTGACGCTAAAACTGAAACTCCAATACTTTGGCCACCTCATGTGAAGAGTTGACTCATTGGAAAAGACTCTGATGCTGGGAGGGATTGGGGGCAGGAGAAGGGGAAAACAGAGAATGAGATGGCTGGATGGCATCACCGACTCAATGGACATGAGTTTGAGTGAATTCCAGGAGTTGCTGATGGACAGGGAGGCCTGGCGTGCTGCGACTCATGGGGTTGCAAAGAGTCAGATACGACTGAGCGACTGAACTGAATACATTAGGAAAATTCCATGTTGTTTTTACTAGTATTTTATCATAACTCATATACAGAAAGCTATTATTAAAATATAATTACTATAATATCTTGTTTATTACTTACCCTCTTATTTCTACTTGAGCTACAGCAGTGATGTTGATTTGCAGGTTCACAAAATTGCTGTCTGGGTTGTCCTTGTTGGAACTAAAACACAGTGACAAATCATTTAGATATATTTTCTCAGACGTGTTAACTACACAATCATAAAAAACCTTTTATATATCAAAGGAGCACAATGTTTTACCAATACGATCATTCGGAAAACAAAGGCATGTCCATTCTACAAAATCATAACCATTTGTAAATGGAAACACTAAGATCCTCTATGATCAAAAGTAATAACTTTTGAAAGTCATAACTTTCCAAGATGAGACACCTTATCCGAAAACATAACAGATTTCTAGAGAAGCCAACACTTCTTCCTTTCAACGACTAAGCCCAAAAGGCAGTGAGCTGAGTTCATTGTCCAGCTTCTACGAGGAACACATTCCTTAACTTCTCTGTGTACCAAGTTCACTGCCCATCAAATGCGAAAGGACAGCACAGTCAACTCCTGATTTTCCATGCTATTGAAAGGAGAACTGGCATGAATAATCCAAGAGCAGCACATAATGGGAAAAGCATTTTTATTTGGCTCAGGAATGCATCATACCATACATTGTTTTGGCAGCAAATTTATCTTCCTTATGGTTTATTTTTTGTGTAATATTAAAATAAGTGAACTTTACTGCACACTCACTGAGAGGTGAAGAGTGAATTAGAAGCATGGCCAATGGTGTGAAGAAGCAAGACCCAAGGAAGCTGGGCCGTTAGGAGACAAAACCGATGTTCACCAAGTACATCAAGACACTTAAGATAGAAGGATCCATGTTTAATAGTAGTTCTTTGAACAGTGGCAAAATTATTTTTAAGTTTTCTGTTTCTTTCTCTCAAGCAAATATAAATAGATATAAAATTTAACTTAAAAATGCATGTATTAAACAACCATTGCTGTAAAGAAAATACGTGGTCTCTTAAAAGGCTGTACCAGTAGGTGGGCTTTTGATGCAGCTGCCATTTGTGTTCATTGTCTTACTGGGCTGTCACTGAAGTCACCCTATTACCCCAAAAGCTCATGCAGCTCTTAGCAAACAGCAAACCGGGATGTGACACCATTGCTAACAGGTCATGTTTATATTCAGGTCTCATTAAGAAGAGAAAGCCTCCCCTTTTTTCATCATCAAATCTCACGCAGATGCAATGAACAAGCTCTCATACTGACGATGGTAATGGGGCATGTCCTGACTAGCTTTTGAAGCTTTCCAAATGTGGGAGCTGGAAAAGATATGATAAAGTCTGCTTTCAAAGCAGGAGAAGACAGGATTGTTCCCACAACGCTTTTGAAAAGTCCTGCTTGATTGTATACACTGATAAGGCAACTTAAATGGCAAACACACATAAAAGATATAAACAGGCAAATGTCAGGCTCATTTCCTGCAAACGGGTATCACTGCTAAGCTTGTGACGAGGCTAGAGGGACTTGTTCACCAAAGTCTGAACCCCAATTTCCAGGCTACTTTATTATTATCACATCTGGGGAGGATCAGCCAACTAAAAAGGTTTTCTGGTTTTTTTTAAAGGCAGGATTCTGACTTACCACTAAGAAGTCATTAAGTAATTCCACTTGTCACAGACTTTGCAGTTCCAAGTGCATTACAGGGAACGCTGCTGTTTGGAAACTTATATCTGATTGTTCCACATTTTAACCCAGACCTTGTTTCTAGGCCACTACTGCTTTACAACAGTAGAAATTAGAATTATGAAAAAAAAAGTTTCATTTAAGTTATCCTATAATTCTATTGCATTTTGCTTCCAAGTAGTTTAATGAAAACAATTTGCATGGCCACATCCTAAAAATATAAATAGATGTCAAGTATTAAATTGTCTTGGGACAGGAGTCTAATACAAGGCTTACAGAGGCTGTTTTGAAAAGTTGCAATAGCAGTGGTGGAATCAGAGGCTTGACCTGGGTGGCTAATTTAAATAATCCTCCACACACATGCCTGCTGGCACCAGTGGTGGTGTCAGCAACAAGCGGGGCCAGCAAATCTCCTGGTAAGAAAGACGCCAGGCTGGATACATAACTTAGAGGCATCTTTCACCTCTTTCCTGGAAGGAATGAACCCTCCCTTCACTAACACCACTGCTCCATTCAAACAAGCAATTCATCATTGGCCTGGATGTTCAACTATTTATACCTTCGGTGCTAGTTCTTTTCAAGGAATGATGAATTTCCTCTCCATGACTATAGCCTATGTCAGGAACCAAGGATAAACATGTCTTTCACTAATTACTCTGATGCTATTTTCTTCTTCCTTATGGTTTCCTATTTCTATTTTCTAACATTCCCTCTATGTGTTCTGTGATCTCTTAGAATGTTGGCAAAACAATAGAATGTTCATTTCACCGTTACCAGGATCAGCTTCAAGGATGGTCAGAAAGATGTGTTTGCCTGCAGGAATCGCAAACTGAGACCTGCTCTAAACAGGGAGGAAGGTGTTTACATGTCACACAGAGACGGGGCATGGAGAGACCAGTTAATGCAAACATTTAGTGACACAAAATATTTAAAGTTTATTAATTTACACAGCCCTCTTCTCTTTGAGGTCTATTTGTGGAAAGAGGTATTAAATGTGGGTACCCGTGGTCAGTATGGTCAAAAGCTTGAGTTCAGACTTCAGAGCACTTGGTTTAATTTATTTTTGGTTTAAGCTGAATACAAACCATCCATTAAACATTTATTTATGTTGTTGGAGTCCGCCAGCAAAGCATGCAGATAAATGCTCACCACTCACATACTAGCGTATTTAAGTATTAAAAGTATTCTCAAATACTTTTATTTCTATAACATATGTTTTTGGAATTTGATGGCTACTAAAAGCTCTTGCCTCTCTAGTTATTTCTGCATTTTCAGAATAATGTTAAAATAATCATGAGTTTCTGTAGCATATAAGGATGGAATATAATCATGGACTGTTCTTTTAGATGAAGAAAGTGAAAAAAAGTGAAGTCGCTCAGTCGTGTCCAGCTCTTTGTGACCCTGTGGACTGTAGCCTACCAGGCTCCTCTCTCCATGGGATTCTCCAGGCAAGAATACTGGAGTGGGTTGCCATTAGATGAAGAGGGAAATTTAAAATGTGACCATTTCTATTTTCCATCAAATTCAGCACTTCCTCACTGAATCCATCATTAAAAATATATTTATTTATTTGGCTGCAATGGGTCTTAGTTGCAGCACTCAGAATCTTCAATCTTAGTTGCATCATGTGGGATCTAGCTCCCTGACCAGGGACTGAACCTGGGTCCCCCTGCACTGGGAGCAAGGAATTTTAGCCACTGGACCACCAGGGAAGTCCCTGAATTCGTTATTTGAATGGTTATCTATAGGACGGTTTGGGGGAAGACATTAACAGTATTATTCCGTGTTCTTTGTTCGTTGACTGAACTACTAGTTACATCCAATCTATTATTCAAAACTGCAATCAACATTGAGAAGCAAACATCAGGAATTTGCTTTGCATCTTTGTAAAAGATTTTAAATGCTGCGACTTTTATAAGTTAGGAATCTTTTTCTGGAGTGATACAAAGCTTCGTGCTACTGTAGGATCAGTGTCACAGACAATGATGGTGAGGAACATGTTATTGTCTGGAGTGATGGTGGTCCTTCCTTATGCAGTTCTTTACCTTTTCCTTTTTTTCCCCCCTGATAACAGAAATATAAACAGGAGAGTTCCCAAATGAGAATATTTAGAACCACCTGAACCTTTTGTAAACTATACATCTATGTTGATACAAAGAAGTGATTTTACTCTCAATCCACAGCCTACAGAATGGATCTCTTCTTCAAAAGCAAGAAAAAAAAAAAAAAAAGGAAAGAAAGAATTGTGATAATAGAAACAAAGGAAAATGGCCTGTGAACATCTGGGTTCTAATTTTAGAAGACCTGTTAAGGTGAAGGAGCATTCATCTCACCATGGATCTCATTAATACTGAACACTGACAATAATTTATGCATATAAAGGTCTCACCTTCTGATTTGAAGATCGAAGTTAATGCTCATGTTTGTTTTCTCAAGACGTGGAACTGTAAATCGGAGGCCCAGAGAAGACTAAAATAAAATCACAAGACATTAAGTTTATTACATGAAAGGAACCTTATATACGCTTAAAAATCTTTTTATGTCATCCCTGTGAATCCCCATCCTAGACTGCTGTTGCTTCTACCCTGGGGTAGCTGAGACTTCAGGGCCCAGGCCATGAAGGGCTGTGCTGTGCTTAGTCGCTCTGTCATGTCCGACTCATTGTGACCCCCTGGACTGTAGTCTGCCAGGCTCCTGTGTCTATGGGATTCTCCAGGCAAGAATACTGAAGTGGGTTGCCATGCTCTCCTCCAGGGGATCTTCCCAACCCAGGGATCAAACCAAGATCTCTCAGATTGCAGGCAGATTCTTTACCATCTGAGCCAGCAGGGAAGTCCAAGAACACTAGAGCAGGTAGCCTATCCCTTCTCCAGGGGATCTTCCCCACCCAGGAATTGAACTGGGATCTCCTCCATTGCAGGTGGATTCTTTACCAGCTGAGCTACAAGGGAAGTCCCTGCAAGGCATGGAAGTGCCTATACATTGTCCCTTTTTTCATTTAGCCTCTTATCTCTCTTTTCCTGCCACCTTCTTTATGTGCTAAATTAAAACAACCTAAATATAAGAATCAGACATGACTGAGCGACTGAACTGAACTGAACTGAAATATATGAGAGGAGATTGATTTAGAATACTGTGGTGATTCTGTTTGATGGGAATTCATGTCATCGTTGAACTTATATCTGTGAAGCCTATGCAATGTAGAAAGCACTTCTAATGTAATGATGATCAATAAAGAAAAAAAGTTACAAACTTGTATGTACCATGTAATCCAGCTACAGTTTTAAAAGGCTGCCAGTGAAAAAATTAATGTACCAGAGTGAGGGTGTCTTGTTAGAAAATACCAGGATAATATGTTACAGTTAAGGTTGTAACTGTAAGGTTTTACAGTTAAGGTTGTAACTTTTCCACCTTTCTTTTCCAAAGTTTTAAAACTGTCCATATTATTTTTATAGTTTGAAAACAGATTTTTAAAAACATGAAGAAAAATGAATCCAATGATAACATAAAAAGGAAGTAAAAAATAAAAGCTAAGACATATATTACTTACTCTTTCATGGACTTCTAAGTGCAAAGTCTAAGTCTGTAAGCCTTACATGCAAAGTCTCACATAGTCACAGCAACCACACTACAAAATAGGTACCTTGACTGTTGACATTTTACTGTCCATAGCCATCCGAGAATTCAGGAGAATTAAGTGTCTTGTTCCAGGTGTAGAGCAAATGAACTCTAGAGTTGGAAATGAAATTGCTACAAGCCAACTCAAGAACCTGAAACTCACCATCACTACACTGTGAGAATCAAACCAGCAATAAAAACTCATGTTGTTATGAACCAGTAATAATATGAGCTAATAAGTCATCATTTTTATCATAAATCATCATGATTTCATTAGCCTGTACTGAATGAGCTGCCAGTCAGGTATGCCCTGGTGTGTTAGTCACTCAGTCATGTCCAACTCTTTGCAACCCCATGGACCATAGCCCACCAGGCTCCTCTGTCCATGGGATTCTGAAGGTAAAAATACTGGAGTGGGTTGCCATTCCCTTCTCCAGGGGATCTTCCTGACCCAGGAATCAAACCTGGGTCTCCTGCCTTGCAGGCAGATTCTTTACCTTCAGAGCCACCAGGGAAGCCCTAACTGCCCTGGTGGTTTTCCATCCCATCATTGATTGCTCCAAATATTCCTCCAATAGGTATTCACCCACTTCAATTTGACTTGCCCAAGGGACCACTGCTTGTCACTGAAGAAACTGGGACTTAAACCCAGGTGTGCCTAATTATTAAACCTATGGATCCTTATGCCCCAACCACGATGAATTCCTTTAAAATTCCAGATGTGCAATTTTCTATCAGACCTCTAGGACTTTGCACACGTTCTTCCCTCTTCTTTAGAAACTTTTAAAGTCTTTGCCTGGGCTTCCTACTTGGAGAACTCCTACTAATGCTTCAAAGTTCAGGGCATGAGATCCCCCTGCAGCACATCCTCCGATCTTCCAGGCCAAGTCAGGCAGAAACATTCTCTTTATTCTTTGTCTCCTTCTTTGGTACTTTCCCAGCACTCAACCTATGGTATTGAAAAATTTTAAGTTTCTTTTTAAAAATCATTTATTTGGTTGCACTGGATCTTCACTGCGGCATGAGGGATCATTTGCTGCAACATGCGGACTCTTAGTTGTGGCATGTAGAATCTAGCTCCCTGACCAGGGGTCAAACCCAGGTCCCCTGAATTGGGAGCGTGGAAGCTTAGCCACTGGACCACCAGGGAAGTCCTCAAATTTTAAGTTTCTTATCAAGTGGGGATCATACATTTTTTCTTGATATTATCAGACTCTAGTTTAATACCAGACATATAGAACGGGTATAATTAAAAATGGTTGACAGAATGGTGAAAAGTGTGCTTTTGTTTGCACACTTCCAGTGGTGGGTGCTTACAATATTGTGGAGAGGCCTGTTCGATGTTGGTCTTTTATTATACAACACAAGATGAAGATACAGTGAAGATGTGACAATTTCATACTGATAAGAGACACATATCATCTGAACTAGAACCAAAAGTCGTATCTCTGGGCATTGATTCTAAAGAGTCTTTGCTGAGCTACTATTTTTTTTTTTTATTCTACTTGAGAGGTTTTGAGAATTTTTACAAATCTTATTGGTATATAAATATTTTTATATTATTAAAGCTAATATATGAAAATGATCAGCTTCCAAATCAGTGGTGAAACTTCTAAATTCAACCTTGAATGTTCTGTTAAAAAGTCACTTGAAAACTATTTTCTAAAAAATCCTGGGATTGGAATAATTAATCCTAGCGGTTTGTGATGCTTTTTAATATTTAGGACTGCTTTTACATTTGGAATTTTGTTAAAAACCCATTGAGAGTATTCTTTTAGAAGTACAAGATGAAGAACTAAATAAATCAAAGTGTTTTATAACAAAAGAGAACGCAGTAAAATTTGATGTGTTTAAGGGCATTCAAGGGTGAGATAAGAAAGCTATTAGGTTTCCTCTACTATAGACCTCAGAGATAAACGAATACAAACAATTTACTTCCTTGACTTCTAAAGATTATTTGCTGGTAAAATGGATTGACGTCTTTTCACAAAAACACATTTGTGGCTAAGACCACACTGCCATTTTTACCCTCCACTTTGAACAGCACTGATGTCCAGTTTTTGTTCCAAGACTATCCTTAGTTATTGATGAACTTATATGATCTCTGGTCTGGATTTAACACTTTTAATACTAAAAAAGGAATGAGTGCTCAGTCACCTATAGAAGCTAATACCATTAATACCATGTCAATTCATTTCTCTCTGACCTTAGGTAGACCTTTTCCTATCAAATTGGGTGGTTAGATTTTTCTTGAAAACTAGCCAAAGGATTTATAAGCTTCTAGATAAAAGGATTCTAATGAAAACTGTTCTACTATCTCAACTTAGACATCCCATTCTATCTTTCATGGCTTACTTGAAACATCTCATCTGTTATTCATTAATTTTTATCCAATTTTTGTAGACCCATTAGAATGCAGGCTTTCTGTTGTGATCTGGTTCGAATCTGGGTTCTGTTCTTCATTACATGCAACTTTGGGTAATTCATTTGATTTCTCTAAGTCTCCGTTTCCTCATCTGTAATATGGGAGAAATACCTGACTCATAGGATTGCTGGTTGTTGTAAAAATTAAATGAGATGACATACACAAATCACCCAGTGAAGGGTTTATAACACGGAGGGCAATCAATACATATTAGTTAATAAAAATCTATTATAAATGTTTATCTTACATTTAAATATTTACTTTTATTGACTCAAGAAGTGAATTTAGTAGACTACAGCTTGGCATATCTTTTAAATACCCAAGATCAATGGGAGGATAATCAATTTAGAATATGAGAAAGTAAACATATTATTCTAGCACTGTATCCTAGAGTATAAACTGGGAATCAGTATTACTTGACAGAAAGTTTCAAATGCTCAAATAAATGTGAGAAACACTGGGCTAGAAGGTTTCCTTACTGCAGAACTTCACAGCACTTTACAATGCAGGCACCTGAAGGTCCCAGTGGAGAAGGCAATGGCACCCCACTCCAGTATCCTTGCCTGGAAAATCCCATGGATGGAGGAGCCTGGTAGGCTGCAGTCCATGGGGTCGTGAAGAGTTGGATACAACTGAGCGACTTCACTTTCACTTTTCACTTTAATGCATTGGAGAAGGAAATGGCAACCCACTCCAGTGTTCTTGCTTGGAGAATCCCAGGCACAGGGAACCTGGTGGGCTGCCATCTATGGGGTTGCACAGAGTCGGACATGACTGAAGCGACTTAGCAGCAGCAGCAGCAGAAGTCCCAGACAGGATATGATTCTTAGCAGTGACTACAGGACTCCCTTTAAAAGGCTCGTCTCAAAGGAATAACTCTCTGGAAGACACTTTGGGAAGCTGTTTTAATACAAACTTACACACTTACACATTTCTAAGAAGGGTTTTTTCCAAACAAGTCATTTCATTATCAATGAATCATAAACATCTATTTTAAAACAGCTAAATACATACGTTTAACTTGTAACACTTAATTACGTAGCATTTGTAGATTTCAGTTTTTTCCCCCTTGATTTATGACTCCATAAAATAATGACTTTCGCTATGATATTTATTACAAGAAGTTACTCTGTATGCACTTAAACTGCAACGGCATAAAATGAATTTATTGCCCACAAGGAATCCTGAATGGGAAGTTCCTAAATCTGGAAACAAAGGGGAAAAAAAGGACTCCTTATTTTTTTTATAAGCCTGTTACAGATCATGATTAACCCTTTCTTTTTTTTTTTTTTGCTACAATTTTCTGCATTATTCTTCATCAAGTAAGGAGTATGGAAAATATGGACCTGGGAAAGTCGCTTTAAAACCTGGATTATAGTCATATTTTAATGTGAAAATACTGTGAATATATTCACATGGGAGGTATATCTAAAATAAAAGTTTAATCATCATTGCTAAAATTCTTAATTCTGTTATTTCTTAAACCTTTGCATCATAGTTCTTGGACTCAAAGGAAAAAAATTGCAGTGAAATTCAAAGAAAGAATATTCAAAAAAATCTGTAGTAAAAAAAAATAGCCTTTAGAAATTTGTTGAGACTGAAGCTATGTAAGAGTGACGTCAAAAGAGAAGGCATGTGAAAGCATTCATCATTTTGTGTATTTAAGTTCAGTTTATCCAGTCGGCATGGGTTATGATGGAAAATCCCACCACCCTGGGAATTTCCTGACAAATTGGTTTTAGTTGCCAGGTGCTAAGTTGCTGAGTGCTAATTGGTGGTGGGGGAGGGAGGCGGCTTTCCACTAGTTCTCTTTACAATTCAATTAGACAGAAATTAGTTAAGGGCATCTGTTTTTTTCTTACATTTGTTCCAGCCACCATAGGGTTCCCAAGGTCACACACCACCATTCGGGTGACATTGTCCATCTTGTACTCACAACTCAGTGGGCGCAATGCCTGCAACAAGGAAGAACACCAGTGCGGAGTCAGGGGGCAGAATAAATGACATCCTGTCACAAAAGTAATGGGGCAGCCGGGAAGCTTCTCTTGATTTCAAACACCTGTGTGAATGCCTGAGCCCAGAGATTCATGTGTGACCATCAACTCGGAAGAGCAGTGTGTGAGAAAAGACCAAAGTTTAATTTTAAGAAGAAATGTGCTGGATGGGTAAACACATCTTTTGTGTTTCATTGAGGAAGAAAATGCTGTACAGAATATTTATATGCACACTTTGGAAATGATTTGCACAACTGTTTAATACAGGACATGGATATTACACATAATTAAACATGACTAAGCCAGTTCTTGCAAAAATGAAATGACAGTATGATATATAGGTTATCATATGACCCAATGACCATTTGCAAGAGAATTGCTTTGAACACACATTTCTCCCTACATTGGTTCCATGTTGAGATTACACACCCAATCTTAGTTCAATCTTATAAATACTTAAGATGACAAGAGAGCACATTTATGTTTACCCCCTGCTTTTCATCTTCCTTTGTGCCCCACATCCTATTCTGATTAGAATATATATAAAGTCAAGTTCAAAGAGATGCTTAGAATTATGTGCTGGAAAAGGTCTCAAGGTTACACTCAATGGAGGGGAAAGTAAAGGAGGTTTATCATTGGACTCCTATCCTCTGCTCACAGCTCTTCTTGTGTCTTCAGGCTACTCCCATTTGTCTGGAAGTTCACAGCTGGATCTACACCCGGAGCTGCTTTCCGTCTTTCAAAACCTAATGTCTCTATGGCCCTGCTCTTGCCGTGAGCAGCTAGACATGTTCATCCATTATTTCACTCTAACTTGTTAAGTGCCACTGATATATTACCTATCAGCCTCATTGCCAAAGATAAGCTTGCAAAATGAGGACTTTGACAAAGGACCCCGTGAGAGGACCATGGAAAAGGGATCCAAACATGAGGACCACTTATCCATCTGTCAGCCCTACTGAAATTTCATTTAAGAAAGTCATGTTAATTTTCAAGTAGAAGTTTCAGAAACCATCCCCTTTCCATTCTTCCCACTTCATTGAGAAAAACCAAGAATCAAAACAAAGAAAAGGCAAACAAATCTCAGACATCTAAGTCGAGATTTCCGTGGGTAAATCATATATTTTAAGAAAATAAGTTTAAGAGGGCAGGGGTTTTTGTATTTGTTCTATTCCCAGAGGCTAGAACAATGTCCAGCACAAAGCAGTAGATGGTATCTGGAGATACAGAGCATAAGTAGCTCATAATCTCTCCTACGAGGAGCCTGAGATAAAATGGACAAACACATGTTGTTGTTCAGTTGCTAAGGGTCCTACTCTGTGACCCTATGGACTGTAGCCTGCCAGGATCCTCTGTCCATGGGATTCTCCAGAAAAGCATAATAGAGTGGGTTGTCATTTACTTTTTCAGGGGATCTTCCCAACCAGGAATCAAACTTGTGTCTCCTACATTGGCAGGTGGATTCTTTACCTCTGTGTGCCAGGAAAGCCCCATGGACAAGCACATACTTAAGCATAAAACCCTTTTCCTGCCACCAGCCATTGAAAGGTCTGGTCCAATTCATGAGAAAGAAGCAAAATTTCTGATGTCCAGAGGAAGCATTTAATATCTGCTCTTTCCAAATAACCTGAGTGACATGTTAGTATCCTAAGGAAGTAAGAAACATATTTTTTAAAAGTTGGTAACATGATGCTGATTGCAGCCATGAAATTAAAAGACGCTTGCTCCTTGGAAGGAAAGTTATGACCAACCTTGATAGTATATTAAAAAGCAGAGACATTACTTTGCCAACCAAGGTCCGTCTAGTCAAGGCAATGGTTTTTCCTGTGGTCATGTATGGATGTGAGAGTTGGACTGTGAAGAAAGCTGATCGCCGAAGAATCGATGCTTTTGAACTGTGGTGTTGGAGAAGACTCTTGAGAGTCCCTTATACTGCAAGGAGATCCAACCAGTCCATTCTAAAGGAGATCAATCCTGGATGTTCACTGGAGGGACTGATGCTAAAGCTGAAACTGCAATACTTTGGCCACCTCATGCGACGAGTTGACTCACTGGAAAAGACTCTGATGCTGGGAAAGGTTGGGGGTGGGAGGAGAAGGGGACGACGGAGAATGAGATGGCTGGATGGCATCACTGACTCTGTGGACATGAGTTTGAGTGACCTCCGGGAGTTGGTGATGGACAGGGAGGACTGGCGTGCTGTGGTTCATGGGGTCGTGGAGAGTCGGACACGACTGAGCAACTGAACTGAACTGAACTGAACTGAACATTTTTACTTCTCAAGTTTAGCTTTTGCATCTATTCAAGTTCTGAAGGATCCAAACTAACCCTAATTGTAAGAGATTTTTTTTTGTTGGAATTGCTAACTCAATCCTGAAAACAGGAGGGAAGAAAAAAAAAGAACCCAGCAAAAGCTTTCCAAAAATACCCACGTGTCCCTTGAACATAATTCAAGGATTTGGTTTCTATAGTAAATATTTTTATCTTATCTGAAGGTTGAAAGTCATATGTACATTTTCCCCCAACTTTCTAGAAATAGCTTTTTCACATCAATCAAAGATCTTTCTTCCTCCCCAGAGTCCCACCCTTTTTCTTTTTTTAACCTTTATTTCCTCTCTCTGAGTGGGAGAAACAATGATTGTTTTTCTAGATATTTCTAGACTATTTTCCTCAGCTGTTCCTGAGACTATCTTGTTCTCATCCATTTATAGCTCTTAGATCATTATTCATTCACGGAAAATATTCACTGTGTACCTGCCACTTACCAGGCACTGATAGAAAACAACAACAACAAAACAAAATCTTGTCCTCCTTAAACTTCCTATTACGGAAAAGAATTGTAATAAGGAATCACAAGCAATCGTAGCAAGCAATGGAGACATACAGTTTGTTAAGTTTCATGACAGGAGAAATCCACAGTGATGGAGGAGCGCATGCAGATAGAAATAAGCCATCAGAACTTACTTACAAGACAGAAAGAGACTCACAGACTTGGAGAACAAGCTTATGGTTGCCGGAGGAAAGAAGCGGGGAAAGATAGTTGGGGGGTTGGGAATAGACATGTACACACTGCTATGTTTAAAATGGATCACCAACAAGGACCTACTGTATAGCACGCAGAACTCTGCTCAGTGTCGTGTGGCGACCTGGATGGGAAGGGAGTTTGGGGGAGAATAGGTACATGGGCTTCCCCGGTGACTCAGCTGGTAAAGAATCCAGCTGCAATGAGGGAGACCTGGGTTCAATCCCTGGGTTGGGAAGATCCCCTGGAGAAGGGAAAGGCTACCCACTCCAGTATTCTGGTCTGGAGAATTCCGTGGACTGTATAGTCCACGGGGTCACAAAGAGTCAGACATGACTGAGTGACTTTCACTTTCAGATACATGTATATGTATGGCTGGGTCCCTTCATGTTCACCTGAAACTATCACAATATTGTTTGTTAATCAGCTATACTCCAATGCAAAATAAAAAGATATATTTTTAAAAAAGAAAAAGAAGTGAGAAGTCAAAGAAGTGACATCTAAGCTCACGGTGGGGGTGTGAGGGGGTGGCGCGGGCAGGGCAGCTCAGAGGTTAAGAGGATGGGCCTGACTTGACAGCTCAGGTGTCAATCTTGGTTCTGCTACATAATAGCTGCGTGACTTTGGGCATGTTTCTGTTTCTTCTTATCTATGATAGCCTTGCTGTGTCTCTATCAGGCTGCTAGGAGGATTAAGTAAGTTGAATACTTGCAAGAGCTCAGAGCAGAGCACAGCTCACAGCAATTGCTCCATGAATGTCAGCAGCCTCCATCACTATTAGACTGAGGCCTGAACGGTGAGCAGTAAGAAGTAAGCTGGACAAAGGGGACAGAGAGTGGAGTTACTGAGGGAGCAGGACATGTGGGCCCTCTGTGGTGGGAGGGTTCATGGGTAATACAGAAACTGAAAAGAAATTCCATCCCTCTAGGATTAGGCTGGAGAAGGCAATGGCACCCCACTCCAGTCCTCTTGCCTGGAAAATCCCATGGATGGAGGAGGACTGTAGGCTGCAGTCCATGGGGTCGCTAAGAGTCAGACACGACTGAGCGACTTCACTTTCACTTTTCACTTTCATGCATTGGAGAAGACAATGGCAACCCACTCCAATGTTCTTGCCTGGAGAATCCCGGGGACGGGGGAGCCTGGTAGGCTGCCGTCTACGGGGTCACACAGAGTCGGACACGGCTGAAGTGATTTAGCAGCAGCAGCAGCAGGATTAAGGTGGGATAAAGGAAAGACTGAAAAACCTGTGATGCGGCTGAGATTAGCGTGCATGTGTGCTCAGTCACTCAATTGTATCTGACTCTTTGCAACCCCATGGACTATAGCTCTCCAGGCTCTTCTGTCCACGGGATTTTACAGGCAAGAATACTGGAGTGGGTTGCCTTTACCTCCTCCAGAGGATCTTCCTGACCCAGGGATCAAACCCGCATCTCCTGTGTCTTCTGCATTGGCAGGCAGGTTCTTTACCACTGAACAACCTGGGAAGCCCAAGAGGAGATCGGCAGGGGTATAATTAAGGGCCTCATAAGTCATTTTAGGGATTTTCCACTTTATCTTACAAGCAATGAGGAGCTAGAAAGGGTTTTGTTTTTTTTTTTAATTGGGGTATAGTTGCTTTGCAATGTTGTGTTAGTTTCTCCTGCACACCGTGTGAGTCAGCTATATGTATACATATATCCCCTCCCTAGTGGACCTCCCTCCCACACCCCTCCGCCCACCCCTCTAGGTCACCGCAGAGCACCGAGCTGAGCTCCCACCAGCTGTTCTGTCTCACACTTGGTGGTGTATGTATGTCAGTGCTGCTCTCCCAATTTGTCCCGCACTCTCCTTTCCCCTGTGTCTACACATCCAGTCTCCACGTCTGTGTCTCTATTCCTGCCCTGCAAATAGCTTCATCTGTACCATTTTTCTAGACTCCACATATATGCTTTGAGCAAGAGAGTGACAGGGTCAGATTTGCATTTTAGAAAGAAGGCTTCCAGTGTAGGGAAGAGACAGGGGGATGCGGAGATGACTTAGGAGACTGTTGTAGTCATCTCAGGAGAAGACTGAGTCCGTCTGGAGAAAAGCAGTGAGATGGACAGAGGATACGGTTGGACAGGCATACGCTGACTTAAGTTTTAGAAACTGGGTGGAGACTAGTGAGGTTCCCTGAGATAGGCTATGGAGAGGAGTGTGGAAAGAAGAAGTCTAGTTCTTTGTGTGTGTGTGTGTATAAACAAAACATGATTTGTTCTCACAATGGAATATTACTCAGCAATATACAGGAATATCTACTGATGACTAATACACACTATGTCATAGATGAACCTCAAAAACACTGTACTAAGCGAAAGCTAGACACAAATGGGAGAAGGCAATGGCACCCCACTCCAGTACTCTTGCCTGGAAAATCCCATGGACGGAGGAGCCCGGTAGGCTGCAGTCCATGGGGTTGCACGGAGTCGGACACGACTGAGGTGGCTTAGCAGCAGACACAAATGACTGTTTATGGTATGGCCCCATTAATATGAAGTGTACAGGAAAAGTAAATTTACACAGATGGAAGTAGATCAGTGGCTGCCTTAGCTGGATTTAGGGGTGGTGATTGACTGCAAATAAGCACAAGGCAACTTTTTGAGGTGATGGAAATGTTCTAAATCTGGATTGCTATGATAGTTGGATTCCTCTATAAATCTACTAAAATAACTGAATTGTGTGTGTATTGAACTTATGTAATTACAATGGGTGGATTTTACAGGATACACATTGAACCTCAATGAAGCTGTTAAAGAAAAAGATCATAGGTTTAGGGACCAGAGTACTGGGATGATTTAGAAACATTTTATTATTGGAATGGGGGAAATTGAGGTAGGTTAAAATCTGACGGCTATATTCAACTACATACCTGTGACGAACTGAATAATGGCCCCATGAAATCCAATTCTGGACACACTATGAAGTGGGTAGAGACAGAAGAGTGGAGTGTATATGAGGTCCCTTGACTAGACAGAGTCATAGAGGCAGAATGTGGAGTGCTGAGTCCCAGAGGCCAGGGAAAGGGGTAAGAGGGAGCCCAGGTTTCCTGGGTACAGAGTTTCTGTCTGGGATGACGAAAACGTTCTGGAGACGGTCAGTGGTTACACAGCAATGTCATTATGCTTCATGTCACTGAACTGTACACTTCAAAAGGGTTAAAATGCTAACTTTTATGTTACATATATTTTACCACATTAATAAAAAGATAAAGCACATAGGCTTTTATTTCTGGAAACATTTAGAAGAAAGGTCACTGGAAAAAAGTATAAAGGCTGACTCCATTAAGGTCTCTAGAGCAGGAGATGAGCAGCATCTACATTTTCGAAAAGATGTATGCTTTTCATTGTATATATGTACCACATCTTCTTTATCCACTCCTCTGTTATGGACATCGAGGTTGCTTCCATGTCCTCGCTGTTGTAAATAGTGCCACAATGAACATTAGGGTGCTATATCTTTTATAATTATGGTTTTCTCAGGATATATGCCCAGTGGTGGGATTGCTGGGTCATATGGTAGCTCCATTTTTAACTTTTTAGTTTTTTATCCCTATTTTTAGTCTTTTTAATTAGGATTGATATACATACACTACCATGTGTAAAACAGGTAGCCATTGGGAATCTGCTGTATAGCACATGGAGCTCAGCTCAGTATTCTATGAAGACCTAGAGGGGTGGGATGGGGTGGTGGGAGGGAGGTCCAAGAGGAAGGGGATATATATACACATATAGCTGATTCACTTTATTGTATAGCAGAAACTAACACAACATTGTAAAGCAATTATGCTCAAATAAAAAAATGATTTTAATCAAAGAACAACAAAACCAACAATCAGATAATCCCTCATATTTTTCCTCTTGAGAGAAAATTGCTTTAAAAAAGCCCCAAACTTGAACTGAGTATAAAGAAAAAGGGACACAAACCTCAAACTGCTTAAAAACAAAGAAGGAATTAGAATGTGGCTTAGTCATGTCAAATTCTGCCCAAGGGAAATGGATGGAGGAAAACAGTTAAGGACTCATCGGAGATTATGGATAATGTCTGTTGTAATGTCTAAAGCCCCAAAGATAGAAACGATAAATGTTTCCTATGTTTTCCATGCAGCAAAATGGATAGTAAACTGAATGTTTTGCTACAAGAAGAATATTTTGAATAGATGCTTTGTGTAAGTAAGTCAGGGGTGGAGTGACAGAAAGGGCATTGAAATAAAAACATAAGAAGAGCCCTGGAACAGCTTTTAAAATAACACACTTGAGCTTCTTTGTTTGTTGGTTTACGTATTATTTGCTTGTAAGTGTTCCTAGATGATATGCTCCCTAGAAACAACAGAAATTCGTGATGACTTTAGGACTGTCAAATATACTTGATTATTGCTCCTCTGGGTTCATTTTTTTTATTGAAAGGATAATTTAACCAAAACATCAATCATGAGACTAGAGGTGTGTATCATTGGAGAAGGAAATGGCAACCCACTCCAGTGTTCTTGCCTGGAGAATCCCAGGGACGGGGGAGCCTAGTGGGCTTCCGTCTATGGGGTCACACAGAGTCGGACACGACTGACGTGACTTAGCAGCAGCAGCAGAGGTGTGTATAGAGAATTTTGTATTCCTCACATTTGTAAATGTCTTTCAAATACCCACATCACAACCATTGTTAGTATTTCTTTAAAGGAATTATATTTCATTAGATGATATAATCATTAGAATGTGCATGTTCCCAAGATGGTGCAGTTTTTGGAAAGTAGCAGAATTTTAATAAACTTCAGTTAAATGAACCACACCCATCATCAAGAAGTTAAATAATACTCATTGTGCAGACTTCCATGAGAACTGCAGGCAAGACTATACAAGTGTGAAACCTGGTCTCTGCCGTTAAATGTGAGTCTGTATATCTCTGAAACCAAGGGACTCTCTCTGTTATCCTTTGAGGTATTTATAATGATTTTCTACCAGAACCCAAAGATATTGTGCATGGGAAGATTCATATTCTGATCAGGAAAGGAAATCTATAAAGAGCATCAGGGTCAGTTCAACAAATAGTGGCACTGAAGGGTTGACAAATGACAAAAGCTTGGCTTTTTCTTGGTCGCAGTCCTGAAAAGGTAGACTAAGAAGAAAGAAAGAAAAAAAAATGAATGCATTTCATTTCCAGTGCCTGTCTAGGCTCTTTTCAGTGCCCAGCTGGGACTGGTAGGACCTTCCTCCAAAAGCAGTAATGAAAACCAGACCTCCTGGGGTCTGCTTGAAGCATAAAGGAACTCAAAGTCAAGGCCAGAAAACAGTTGGGGTGGGTGGAAGTCAGCTTGGTCAATGGGTGATGGATCACATTGATGAGCTGCTTCTTTCAGACAGTGGTCTTCCTCGTTTCAGCTCCCAATCTTTGGTCACTTTATCTTTGCACAGTGGCCAAGAAAGATATGAATACTGCTTAAGACCATCACTTTTCCTGGGCCATTGCTATTGTGCTTAACAAAATGAGGCGCCATCTTGTTTCCTTTTACTAATGAAGAAACTCTCAGCTAAGATGATTTAACATGGATTTGATTTAAAAATACACCTAGCTCTTTCCTCCTCCAGATCACCTCCTGGCATTACCTTGTTGCTGCGTTCAATCCCAACGTAATCGGCCTCTTCTGGAATGATCACAAAGAGCTCGGCTTCATAGGCACCTTCCCCTTCATTTCTTGCATTGATTATGAGCATAAGGTGGTTTTCATCTCCAATGATGACCTGGTGCTTATCTCTAAAAATGCAGTTTAAAAAGAATCATTAGGTATGATATAATCTCTGGACGCATGGATATTGTATTTAAGGACTTAGAGGAAGATGTGAACATGCAAGACTGAGAAAAAAACAAGATTCATTGTCATGAGGGGGTGACCAGAAGAATTAAAACTGTCTGGATGGGAAGGGTAGGGAAACACCCCAGGATAAATGTTTAACCACCAGTTCTCCAAACTAATGGTTACTGGTGGAGGGGGGAGGGGCAATATTGAGATGGGGAGTGGGAGGCACAAACTATTGGCTGTTAAGTTAGGCTCAAGGAGAAGGCAATGGCACCCCACTCCAGTACTCTTGCCTGGAAAATCCCATGGACGGAAGAGCCTGGTAGGCTGCAGTCCATGGGGTTGTGAAGAGTCGGACATGACTGAGCGACTTCACTTTCACTTTTCACTTTCATGCATTGGAGAAGGAAATGGCAACCCACTCCAGTGTTCTTGCCTGGAGAATCCCAGGGACGGGGGAGCCTGGTGGGCTGCCATCTATGGGGTCACACTGAGTCAGACACGACTGAAGTGACTTAGCAGCAGCGGCATCAAGGATTGTATTGTACAATGTGGGGTATATAGTCTGTAGTTTCTAATAACTATAAATGGAAAGTAACCTTTAAAACCTGTATAATAAATAAATAAACAACCAGTTCTCAAAAAAAAAAAATTAAAACTATGATCTACAGCATTTGCTGATTCCAGGGGTATAAATCCTCCCATTGTGAGCAGTTTTCAGCTACCCACATACTTAACAGTCTGCCAGCAAAAACTGAAACTTTTAAGATTCGGCTCACAAGTCAGAAGGAGGGCGCTTCAGCCCATCCATGAAAACATCCCATAGGAGGAAGACAGACAGCAGGAAGAGAAGGAGAGAGATGATTTAGAAAGTAGGAGGAGGAGGCGTGGGTAACACAAAGTGGAAACTAAGAGGGAAGAAAGAGGCAGACAAAAGAAGATAACTATCGGAAGATTTGGGGGTATTTTGAATTAATTTAATTCCCTCCAAACTTCTAATCGAACCAGCATTTGGAAAAGCCTACTTTTGACCCTTAATCAAAGATATTACTTTGGACACTCGCTAAATTATGAAATTTGGAAAAGGTCCCCATGAGCAGTTACTGGGAAGATTCCACACCGGCAGTGAGATGGTTCCTGGGGTGGGTCTGGGCTGGAGGAGGTGGGGAGGAGCGCATTTTTACTGCGTGCTCTTTGATTCCTATTTGATTTGGTGACATCTTCAGCTTTACTTCATCGAGTGCCATTAACATTTTCTTCTCCAGCAAATCAAAACTGCTTTTGTTTTGACTGTCTTAAAGATGCCTCTGAGTCACAGGGTGCTGCAGAAATGGGTTCAGCAAAGATGTGCATGGAAGCGGCTTGTCTGAATCCTTCGTCCACAAGACAGAGGCAAATAAAGTTTCCTCCTATGCTTTTTCTGCCATAGGATATTTAACCCCTTAGACCTATTTCTTTCCCTAATACAATGCAGTCAGAACCAGTGCTGGACTGCTGTGTCTCTACCATAAGCCACCGAGAAGTCCTTTCATTCTTTTTTTTTTTTTAATGAAACAGCTTGTAATTTATTCTTTAGACTCTTCCAATAGTACATTTATTGGATAAGAATGTTTTATTTAAACTTTCTGATATAGAGATTTTTCATGGGATCATAACATAAAAAAAGATAAGATTCCATCTGATGACAAGCTGATATCTGTGACAAGCTAGTTTGCATACATACCCTGGGCATGGCTAAATAAGGTGAAAATTAAACAAGACTTTACAAAGGGTATAGTATTATAATGCCAGAATTCATAAAGTACTACCTTGTGTATTCAAATTGCCATTCCTTTTTAATTATTAGAAAGCATAACATTTAAATTTAATAAATTAAGATATTTTTACTGCAAGAAATAATCACATTATCTGTAATGTCCCCCTTGAATGCTTCTGTATGCCCCCTGAATGCTTCTAAGTGAAAATGTAGTTTCTATTTCTTTGCTGTTTAGTCCCTAAGTTGTATCCAACTCTTTGTGATCCTGTGGACTGTGGCCCACCCGGTTCCTCTGTTTGTGGGATTTCCCAGGCAAGAATGCTAGAGTGGGTTTCCATTTCCTTCTCCAGGGGCTCTTTCTAACCCAGGGATCTAACCCACATCTCCTGCATTGGCAGGCAAATTCTTTATCACTGAGCCACCAGGGAAGCCATAAACTTTTAATTAAATACTTTAAGAAGTCTTAAATGATGAGTTATGTGAATCAACTGGGGAAAATGCTAGAATTTTTGATAGTAAAGGTTTACTCAGAATTGAAACAATTTCACTTCCTTATTAAAAAACATACTTCTGTGTGTGTGACATAAAAAACACTTTTTATTTTGAGATAATTATTGACTCACATGCACTTATAAGAAATAACACCAAGATCCCATGTGCCCTTTCCTCAGTTGCCCCCAAAGGTGATATCTTGAAAACTATAATGAATCCTATTAACAGCATATGGCCATTAAAAAATGTATTTATTTATTATTTACTTGGCTGTATTGGATTGAGTGTTAGAGAACAGGATTTTTTGTTGCCACACAGGGACTTTCTCATTGTGGCGCCTGGGTTTAGTTGCTCCACAGCATATGGGATCTTGGTTTCCCCACCAGGGATTGAACCCATGTTCCCTGCACTGCAAGGTGGATTCTTAACTACTGGACCACCAGGGAAGTTCCAGGACACTGCCCTTTGATTCCTATTTGATTTTGTGATATCTTCAGCTTTACTTCATTAAGTGTCATTAACATTTTTACCCAGTAAATCAAAATTGCTTTTGTTTTGGCCTGCCAATGTAGGGAGGGCTTCCCTGGTGGCTCAGATGGTAAAGACTCTGCCTATAATGCAGGAGATCCAGGTTCAATCCCTGGGTCGGGAAGATCCCCTGGAGAAGGAAATGTCAACCTACTCGTATTCTTGCCTGGAGAATTCCATGGACAGAGGAGCCTGGCAGGCTACAGCCCACAGGGTCACAGAGTTTGACATGACTGAGTGACTAACAACGTGTTCCCTGCATTTCAAGGTGGATTCTTTACCACTGGACCACCAGGGAAGTCCCAGGATACTGCCCTTTGATTCCTATTTGATTTGTGATATCTTCAGCTTTACTTCATGAGTGACGTTAACATTTTTTTTCCAGTAAATCAAAATTAATTTTGTTTGACCATTTTAAAGATGCCTCTGAGTCATGGGGAGCTGCAAAAACAGGTTCAGCAAAGGTATTGATGGAACCAGCCTGTCTGAATCCTTTGCTCACAAGACAGAGACAAATAAATACAACCGGAACCACCCAGAGATGAGTTAACTTTGAACAAAAACATTTCCCCCTACTTTTACTGAAAGATGAAACAGCCTAGGCCATGTCTTAGGGTGTATCACTTGACACCAATGACAAAGAACTGACCCAAACCACAGGCTAGCCTAAAGGGTAGCTAAGCTCAAGAATCTCAGGCAGCACATTTTGGGGAGTAGTTGGAAGTGTATACTTTCTCCAGGGAAGCTTTAAATCAACACCTGTATTCCATTAGATAAAATGGACAAGTTTATTTATTTAAACTTACGGTCTAGCTGACAGCTTCAAGTCAGGAATGCACATGTTATCTTCTCCACAGTCGACCAGGATGTGAGCCTGAGTTGTGCAAACATGTATCAGAAAGAATCTGAGAAAACCCACATCCCATCCTTTTTCTTGAAAATTATGAATGATCCCACAAGTTAAACCAAAGCTTTCCTTGCACTCTGCTTGAGTCCACCCAGCTAGAAACTCTGTGTTTGGCAGTGACCTTCCCATATAGGTTAGTTTACTTAAGAGCCCGATTCCAATTCAATCTGAAATGTCTGTAAAGAATGCTACTCTGGCAGTGTTTTGAGGATTACAGGCTGTATTGCTTCTATTACAGTCACATTTTGAACAAATTAAATCTTGGTTGCACGAAGGGAAAGGCTTCCGAAAACACAGGGATGCAGTGTTTCAAGAAACGTGTTCGGAAAATCTCCCAAATGTTACTAGCGTGTGTGCAGGAATGAAAATAAAATGTGGTGGATTTTGTCTTACGGTCATGGGAGCAGTGACCAGGGCCTGACTGAGATTATACTATCCAAGATGGTCCAGGACCTACCTGTTCAGTAACAACGTTGTCCCTGTAGTAGTTCAATATTGGTTTCACCTCCAGACCTTCTTGAAAAGTGGATTCGTCCAAACTGTAATTCAAACTAATGTTGATTGGAGATAATTTGTCTCGGAATTCAGTCTCATCCTAGAGAAAATAATCACAAACTCAAGAAAGGCTCTGTAAAATGGCTGCAAGATGTTAGCTGGTGAAAGGCAGGCAACATTTGATTTCACTCAATGAAAGTGAATGATGAAGTAATTACCACCCCAGCAGGCTTAGGCACATGCTGATGGATGTAGCACAGAAGAGCCAGCTTCATGAATCTATGTTCAGAAATGGAATCATTTAGAGCTGTGCCTTTGACGAAATACATACTTCTAGTGGCAATCTTTAGGTTCTCCAGATCTTCAACAACTCACATGAATGGGTCAAATCACATAGTTAAAAGCTTATGTCCGTGCTCAGACATGTCTGACTCTTTGTGACCCCATGGACTGTAGCCCACCAAGCTGCTCTGCCCATGGGATTTCCCAGGCAAGAATACTGGAGTGGGTTGCCATTTCCTTCTCCAGGGCATCTTCCCAACCCAGGGATGGAACCTGGGTCTCCTGCATTGTAGGCGGACTCTTTACCACTGAGCCACCACAGAAGCTCTAAACGTAAAAAACAGATGCACAGTAAAAGTCACTGAGAGTTTCATGAACTGGGATTTTTATTTTGATGAGGTCGGCAGCATTTATAAGCCCTCTTGTGCTCAGGGGAAGAAAACCTCTCGATTCTCTTCCTTTCTCATTTCTTTAAAGTCCTCATTTGTATGAATTTCAAAACGCCTTCAGCACATCTGAAGTTCCCTTAGAAAAGAACCAGAACGTTCCTGGGAATGAGGGGGTAGCTCCAGCAATAAGGTCTGGGCACACAGAATCTCCCAAACTGTGGAGTGGGCATGCCAGCCTTCAGATGCATGCCAGCATCAGTCATAATGAGACACAAGGGCCGTGCTGGCTTTTCATTCCAGAGTGTGTTTTTTAAAATTAACTTTTATTGGAGTATAGTTGTTTTACAATGTTGTGTTAGTTTCTGCCTTACAGCAAAGTAAATCAGCCACGCATATACATAGACCCCTTCTTTTTGGATATCCTTCTCATTTAGGTCACTACAGAGCACTGAGTAGGGTTCCCTGAGCTATACGGTAGATTCTCATTAATCACCTACTTTATTTGTAAACTCTGCTTTCTGTGGGTTTTCCATTATTATGTCCCGTCAAAGAGAAGACCAACTGAAAAGAGTCTCTACCACCTTACCATTGGTAAGAAGATGAAATAACTGTATCATACACATTTTAGCTCTTTAATTTAATCGAGGTTTAGGGGTTATTGTAAAAATACATTGCCTTACAATCTAAATGTCCATCGACAGAGGAATGGATAAAGAAGTGGATAAATGTGGTACATTTATACAATGGAATATTACTCAGACATTAAAAAGAATGAAATCATGCCATCTGCAGCAACATAGATGGACCTAGAGGTTGTCAAACTGAAGTCAGAGGAGAAACATCGTATGACATCTCTTATAGGTGGAATCTAAAAAGAAGTGATACCAATGAACTTACTTATAAAACAGAAAGAGACTTGCAGATTTAGAGAAGGAACTAATAGTTGCCTGTACACACTGCTATATTTAAAAATGGATAACCAACAAGGACCTACTGTATAGCACAAGGAACTCTGCTCAATGTTATGTGGAAGCCTGGATGGGAGGGGGTTTGGGGGAGAATGGATACATGTATAGGTATGCCTGAGTCCCTTTGCTGTTCACCTGAAACTATCACAACATTGTTATACTCCAATACAAAATAAAAAGTCTTTTAAAAAGGAATACATTGCTTTAAAAATATAATTATAACTTACTTTCAATAAAGCCTTTGACTGCCTCACCCTTTTCCTGAATTGGCTCAGAGATGCACCTTGATAAAATCTGGCCAAACATCCTCATGCAGGATAAAAGTTCAAATAAATTGTGTCTGACTTTCGTATTTTAGGGAGGGGGAGGAAGAAATGAAAACCACCTGAGTTAGTATTAAGACTAAGAGTATATTCAAAACAAGAAGCAGCTTAGCAGAAATTAATGCAACATTATAAATCAACTATAATAAAAATTAAAAGGAAAAAGAAAAAGCAGCAGCTTAGGAAGTAATGGCAATACATTATTAGGTTGACTGAAGTCAGGCTCAACATAGTGTGTGGCCCTCAAGTCTCCTCCGATCAAGTGAAAATGGGTATGGGTCTATGAGAACCGCTGCTGCTGCTGCTTAGTCATTTCAGTAGTGTCCGACTCTGTGTGACCCTATGGACTGTGGCCTGCCAGGTTCCTCTGTCCGTGGGATTCTGTAGGCAAGAGTACTAGAGTGCGTTGCCATGGCCTCCTCCAGGGGATCTTCTCTACCCAGGGATCGAACCCAGGTCTCCCATTGTAGGTAGATTCTTTACCATTGAGCCACCAGAGAAGCCCATGAGAACCATTGTGATGGTTTAAATGGAGAAAAATGATTGGAGTTTTGATTTGAATGTGAGAGGCCAAAAAGGTTTGATTCTGGAACACTTACTCGAAGGTAAACAATAAAATCCTGGCACTGGAGGTATTTCTGCCCTTTTATCACGAGAGGGAAGACGAGATGTGATTGATGGTTATCAAGGAAGAGCGTACGTTTAATGGCTCCTTTTTGTTTCAGGGTGTCTAACTGCACCTCAGCAGTCAGGCCTAAAGGACAGAAAGACGTAAAGCAAATATAATTCAGAAAGGAAAAGTATTCAGTGAATGCAGTGCTTTATCAGAGAGAATTCCTATTTCAACTTGCTTATTCAGGAAACATTTTTGCCATAGTTGGGATCAAAAACAATACGTGAGCTGTGTAGATTTGATAAAATACTCCCCAAACTTAAAAACTTGTTTTATGATGGTTTTACAGAAAGTCATTTTCCCCCATAATTGTATCTGTTTTTACAGACAATACCAATTATTCAAGGAATATTTAGGTAGAAGTTCCCATATATATAATAGAAATTTTTGTGTGAATAAAGAGCTCTTTGAGAGTTTCCTATGGTCTATGCAGTGAAGTGCTTGTGCTTAGTTGCTTGTCATATCCGACTCTTTGCGACCCCATGGACTGTAGCTCGCCAGGCTCCTTTGTCCATGGGATTTTCCAGGCAAGAATACTGGAGTGGGTTGCAATTTCCTCCTCCAGGAGATCTTTCCGACCCAGGAATCAAACCTGTACCTCCTGCATTGCAGGTGAATTCTTTACCCACTGAGCCATCGGGGAAGTCCACTTACTAGTGAATTTTCTTAATATGGTAGAGGAGTAGAAAATGAAAATATGCTCACCTATTGTGTTTGCAATGTTCTGGCCTGCCACAGATGCACACACTTTTAAAGAAAAGCTAGAGAAAATAATAGTCAACAATTTTCTGGTTAATAAACTTATCAGTCTGAAGCAGCAATCTTTCTTTTCCTCACCCCAGATAAACAAATATGTTATTTTTCCTCTCTACTTCTCTTAGTACATACACATTAAACAAATAAATATGCACATATTTATTATTTATTGGTGTATATATATATATACATATATATATATCACAAGTCTAATACAGTTAAGAAAGGTGATATTACATAGGAAGGTAATACTTGGAAATATTACTAGAGGTCAACTAATTTAATCAGTGGATTCATTAATCAATTGCTTGCTATTTTTATTCAAGAAATACATATAAATATCTTCCATGTGCCAGGAAGTAAAGAATTGGGCAGAATAGTAAGGGGGCAGCTTAGCGATACAGCCTGGAGGTGACCCCAATTTGAGGAATCTGAAGGAATCTGGAATGTTTGGTGCATTAGAGCAGGACCAGGAAGCTGAAGAAAGTGAGGCTTGGTCGATCAGTAGGGAACAGGACTTTGAAAATCACATTAAAGAATTTGGATTAAGAGGTGCAAACTTGGAGGTAAAAAATAAGCTACAAGGACATACTGTACAACATGGGAAACATAGCCACTGTTTTATAATAACTATAAATGGAGTATAACCTTTAAAAATTGTGAATCACTATACTGTATACCTGTAATTTATATAACATTACACATCCACTACACTTCAATTAAAAAAAAAAAAAGAATTTGGCCTTAATTCTGAGAGGCATGGAGCATCACAGTACAATGAACCAGAATCCAGCTTCCCTGGAAGCAGATGGGGACTGGGCAGTTACTTGCCAGGGTTGGGATATAATTTGAGACAGAGATACCAGAAGAGGAAGGAAAAAGAAAGAAAATGGGGCAAGGAGAACGGCTGTCTCAGGCTCTGTAGGCACAATGGTACTGTGTGAAAGGACAATAAAGGGAGGATGGAGGGGACTTCCCTGGGGATCCAGTGGTTAAGACTGTGCTCCCAGCGCAGGGGGCCTCAGTTCAGTCCCTGGTCGGGGAACTAAGATCCCACGTGCTGCCTGGCATGGCCAAAAAAAGAGAGAAGATAGATATGCAAGAGAGATCTTTATAGTTTTTCCTTGAACATGTCTTAAACCCAATCCAGGGAGGGGCCTGCTGTGGCTTGTAGGACAGCCTGCACTTGGATCTGGCCATGGAGGGAATGAGGACTGGCCAGTGGTCTCTGCCTGCCTGTTGCTTGTGCTAAACCCCCTATGGAAAAATGTCAAGCTCTAAAAGCCAGCATTCACGAGGGGGCTTTTTCACATTTCTAAGGAAGTGAAAATACAAGAAAACACTTAAGTATGATTTAATGACAGCCTTAACATTTTTTATTAGTAAACACTATAGTATGATTTGAACATTTCTACAGAATCCAAAAGGAGTAAATAATCCCTTGTCGTGCTTTAATTATGTGTCAGCTTCCTGTGTCAAATATAATGAAGATGTGTCACATCTGGGATTCATCGAGCTCCCGTGACCTCAGTCAATGTCTCCCTTCAGGGTAAATAATTTGCCACATACCATTAAGCCAAACGTTTCCCGAGACGTCTCTGCTATTTCAAGTGTTTGTACCACTTCCCCAGAGAAATCACAAGTTCCAGCCCACTTCTACTTCAGTTGGAATTACTCAAGAAAGACGAATAGTGAATCACATCTTTAAATTTTGTAGCAGGTCTGGCTTTCAAAGTTGGACTGTTTTACTGTGTCCGACTTTTTTTGGAAGTACTTGGTTACGTGTTAAAATTGTCCATTGGCTTTTTTTTTCTGTTCATCCTTACACCAAACAGACAGAACTCATTAGCTTGTATAAGATAAATTCCTATTTGTAATAAAACAATCTATATGTAGATTGAAATAATTTTACAAACAGTATTTTGTTTAACACAATTAAGAAACAGAAAAATTTTTGCAAAATAAAGTTATGAATGTGAACATCATCTCCTCTTTGGGAGAAGAATTTGATTGAGAAATGATGTTATCAGCTGAAGAGTTACTTTTGATTTACGAATTGTGTGTGTGTGTTTGTGTGTGCTCAGTTGCATCCAACTCTTTTGCAAGCCCATGGACCAGAGCCTACCAAGTTTCTCTGTCCATGGGATTTACCAGGCAACAGTACTGGAGCAGGTTGCCATTTCCTTCTCCAGGGAATCTTCCCAACCCAGGGACTGAGCCTGCATCTCTGTGTCTCCTATATTATACTAGTGCCACTTGGGAAGCTCCATCAGTGTTACTCTAAACTTCTTAGTTCCCCCTCTCTGTTACCTTTATATCATTAAGTGGAAGATTTTAGCTTTTTCATACTGAATTATTGATAACAGCAGTACAACCTAAATATTTTGTTTACAGATGTTTTTAAGACAAAAAAAAGAGTTGCCAAGTTATAACTTTCACAGCACTCTGTTCTGATGGAAAAAGAAAACCTCACTGAAATATTCATTCTGAGTTTAGAAAAATATTTCTCTTCTATATAAACACACACATATACATCATGTGTTTATTGTTTTTTGGCCATGCAGCATGTGGAATCTTAGTTCCCCGAACAGGGATCGAACTTACATCCCCTGTAGTGGAAATGTGTATAGTCTTAACCACTGGACTTCCAGGAAGTCCCCACTATATGTTTTATGAAACAGATTATTAAGTACACATACAGGTCTTCATCTAATTACAATAAACATGAGTTGTCGGGGAAAGCTGTGAATTATTATTAAATTAGAATTAAAATTTTAAACTGTTGAGCTATACTTCTGGTGTGTCAGAAACCAGGACAGTATATCACAAATCCTCTAAAACTAGTCCTAACCTGATATAATAATGGTTGGAATAATGATTCTGTGACGTAATGGTGTTCATAGCCACGTATGGAGGAGGAAGAATGAAATAAATGTGAAATGGGACTTAAAAATACAAAGCACTTCAGTTTTCAATCAAGCTAATTCAATATTCTTTCAGTGATAGCTAATAATAGATTTTACATAAAGTTAGGTGTAACTAAAAAGTTTTTTAGTTTATGAACTTCTACATTTGTAAAATATTTTTTATTAATTTTAATTTTTCTCATTCAATAACAATTATATGAATATTTATAGGCTGGCTTTATTTTGTTTTCTAGTTTAGAAATGTAAGTAGCAGAAACTTTATAAACCTACATTGCTGTTTGAAAGGTACAGAAATTCACATTGAGGGAAATGGAGAACTATTTCCCAGTTAGAAGTTGACTTAATAGCTTTCATAGATACAATATAAAATTATATCAAATACAGACAAAAATTATAGAAAAGAAAATCAACAAATACCTTTCAATCATTTTGGAAATACTGAACTAAATTCCTATAATAAATCTTAAAAAGTATTCGAAAAACACATTTGAGACTGAACCCGCTGTTAATTTAGCATCTTCTAACACTCTGAGTCACCCATTCAAAATTTTTTCATGTGAAAATGAAACATCTTTCAGAAAATGGATGCAACAGAATCAAATAAAAAACTGTTATTTGCCCACATAACAAATTGTATTTTATCTAAGTCATCTGATTTAATGCAACAAGAGTTCATGAAAAAGAAATTCTTGTTAAAAAGTAATATTCTTTCCACAAGACCAAACAGATCCTATGATCCGTTGAAAACACCAAAACTTAAAAAAAAATTCAAAAACCAAAAAGTCCTTAGAAAAGATAATCTAATTCATAGGAAGATTTTACACCAGAGTGTGCCCTACACATATGCTTTAAAGAACTCAGTCTAGAAGTCCATTCAGTCATGAACGTGCAGAGAGAGGGCGTGGGGGCACAGGCTCAAGCAGCACTCATTCTTCCTTTCATGTTCATTTCATCCAGGGTTCGGAGAGATGCTGGCTTTTTCACATATTTTCTCAGATCAGGCTTTCATTATAATATTTTATGGTTTCATACCCTTTTAAAATGTGCCCAGGGCATTTCCCAGTTACTTTCAGAAGCTGGTTAAGGGGAAGACAGTCTCCCCACATTGAGAGGTCCCAGCAAAGGACGTTCTTCAAGGAATTCTTCAAGGTCCTCCACACCCCTTATCCTCCACCCTTAAAGCCTCTGATTCCAGTATGAACCCCTGTCCAGAGGCCATGAGCAACATGCTGAAACTGGCTGGGAATACATTCTATAACCGCGGTCCCCAACCTTTTTGACACAAGGGACTGATTTCATGGAAGACAATTTTTCCACGGACCAGGGGTTGGGGGAGATGGTTTCGGGATGATTCAAGTGCTTTACATTTACTGTGAACTTTACTTCTAATCTAATGCTGACGCTAGTTTGACAAGTGGTACCGATCCACAGTCTGGAGGTCAGGGACCCCTGTTCTAAGGGTCTAGACTGATGTGTTCTGCATTCTGACTTTCTCACGAACTGACTGAATCATCTGAGTTATGCCCTATCTTCTAGAAAATGGGGGCAAATCTCAAACACTCCAAATATTTGTTGATTTTTCAGAGTGTCTGTGTGTGCTCAGTCGTGTCTGACTCTTTGTGACCCTGTACACAATAAACCGCCAGGCTCCTCTGTCCATGGGATTCTCCATGCAAGAATACTGGAAAGGGTTGCCATTTCCTCCTAAAGGGGATCTTCCCAACCTGAGGATTGAACTCTCCAACCCAGAGATTGGGGCTTCCCTTGTAGCTCAATCAGTAAAGAATCTGTCTACAATGCAGGAGACCCAGGTTTGACTCCTGAGTCAGGAAGATCCCCTGGAGAAGGAAACAGCAACCCACTCCAGTATTCTTGCCTGGAGAATCCCACAGACAGAGGAGCCTGGTGGGCTACAGTCCATGGGGTCATAAGAGTCGGACACAACTTTGTGACTAAACCACCACCATCCAGGGATTGAGATGTCTCTGGCATCTCCTCCATTGCAAGTGGATTCTTTACCACTAGCGCCACCTGGGAAGCCCTGGATGTTGCACAGAACTTTAAAAAGTGGGTTTGCTGCCCCAGACTAGTGACTGTGTGAGAAGTGTGGAGCAATCCGAGATGCTTACTGTGTCCTACCCTGTGTAGATGGTAGGGGGTGAGGAACTATTGGAATCTATAATAAAGAGGGTCTTACGTGGTACCTGTATTTCAGAGACCAAAAGTCATGATCCTTGGGAGGGGGAGTAGTTTTTGTTTTTTTTTTTATTTCTTGATCTCAGTTTGGACAGTGGTTTTGGCTGTGTTCCGATTTTGTTCTAATGTCAGAGGATGAGTTAGGGTTATGGTATGGTTGAATTGTGTGGAGATGTTACCAATGGGATACCCCTGTGGGTGTCTGCCTTCAAAGCAGAGGGGTATGTTATAGCCTCTGTTAAATTGGTTATAACATGCCCAGGTTGTGGGTTTGATAAGTTGCCAGGAATGAGTTCTATACATCCTTTTAAAATCTGGAGAAAGAAGGATCCTATATAGTTAGGCCCAAAAGTTGTGGTTCTGGGGTCAAGCTGGGCAACTGCATAGGCTGAGATACTGGGCCAAGCTTGTGTCTATATCAGAGAATATTACCCTAAAGCATTACCCAATAGGACAGACTTCTGACCCTGGAGGACCTACATACTGAGAAACAAAGTGGCAGTTCCTTGAGCTGGCCAGATTCAGAAAGAAAATTCTCAGAAAATGTCTAAGCTGTGTTCTCCTACAGTACAGGCTAAGGAACCATAATTTAACTGCTGCTTCTGATGTTGAGATCATGGCCCCCAAAATATAGGTGAGGACACAAAAATCTCTATAACATTTACCTTCCATCTCATTGTACTCGTAAGGTTATAAAATTCATATCTGTCTTCAGCACAGAAAGTGAGTAATCTGACCCAAGTTTGACTATTTAAAAAAAAAAGTACAGCACATGTCTGGAAAGTGTCTATCAGTTCAGTTCAGTTCAGTCGCTCAGTCATGTCTGACTCTTTGCAACCCCATGAATACCAGGCCTCCCTGTCCTAAGCATATGCAAATACAAACATAAAGATTTTTTTTTATTATATTTTCAGTTTGTTTAATGTTGATTTTGGTATCCAAGATTCTAAAAGAACTCCAGGATTCGCTTGGCTGGGAATTTTCTCAGGATAGTTTTGTTTCTCATCTCATGTGGCGCCTGTAGATGGAGACATACCCTTCACATAAGTCGACAGTGAACGATCAGCACTGTGTCAGTTACTTTTTTTAAAACAGACTAACTCCTGGCTACTCGGATGTGGTACTCAGACCAGCAGCATCAGCACCACCTTGGAGCATCTTCAGAAACGTAGTCTCAGGTCCCGCCCCAGATTTATGGCCCCCAAAGTACAAGTTCACGAGATTCCCAGGTGATCTGAGTTCATACAAGAGGGCAAGAAGCACTGTAGAAACTCACCAGGCCACAGGTGCCATTGATTCTGGAATCAGGCAGGTTTTGTTTTCCAGATTGATGATCACCGGCTGCAAGAGAAGTTGGGCCCCCACCGTCACAACTGGCCTCGCTCTGCAGGGAGAAGATGTACGGCTTTAACCAGTCCTGAGAGCTGCAGGCAGAAGCCACTGCCAACATTCCCAGCCCCAGTGCCAAGAGTTCCCCTCACTGCGTGAACAGGTGGGCTCCGGACTCAACTAGCTACGTTCAGACACCTCTGGTTGCTCATGAATATTATGGAGCTGTGAGACCGTGGAGCAAAGCCGCGTTCACAGACCTGCTCTGTCTGTGGAGTGCTCACAGTATTTTGGTGACATGGCTATGAAATACTTCCCTGGGATCTGCTAGTCTATCCACATTCACATCTGAATATGAAGAAATACATCATCCTACAGTCACTTGCGTCACATCTGTAAGTCCTTGAATTTTTATTTTATTTTATTTATTTGGAGGTGCCAGGTCTTAGTTGTGCCATGTGGGATCTAGTTCCCTGACCAGGGATTGAGCCTGGGTTCCCTGCGTTGGTAGCGTGGAGTCTTAGCCACTGGACTACGCGGGAAGTCCCTGGATAGGGACTTTTAAATGTTTTTTGCTTTGTTATTCTCTTACTTTAAAAAAAAAATTTACTTACTTTTAATTGAGGGATAATGGCTTTACAATATTGTGTTGGTTTCTGTCATGGAATCAAGCCATAGGTATATTCATGTCCCCTCCCTCTTGAACCTCCCTCCCACCTCCCACCCCATCCCACCCCTCTAGGTTGTCAAAGAGCACCAGTTTGAGCTCCCTGACTCATATAGCAAATTCCCTACAGCCTATTATACAGAGTGAAGTCAGTCAGATAAAAACAAGTATCATATATAAATGCATGTATATGGACTCTAGAAAGATGGTACTGATGAACCTGTTTGCAGGGTAGCAGTGGAGACGCAGACATAGAGAATACACTTGTGGACACAGCGGGAAGGAGAAGGGACCAATGGAAAGAGTAATATGCAGACACACACACTACCATATATAAAATAGATAGCCAGTGGGGATTTTTAAGTGTTGATTGGCAATTTTCTAGCCAAGCTTTGCAGATTGACCTAAACCCATGAGGGTGGGTGGACTCATTCTGTGCTTTACACAGAGCAATGGTTCTCAATCCTGATTGCACAACAGAAGCAGCCAACAGCTTTCAAACAGAAACCAGGCCCACGCCCACCACAGATCAATTGAATCAGAACCCCTGGGGTCAAGGCCAGGCACTGGAATGTCAAACACACCCTCCAGGTGATTCTGTTGTGCAGCCAAGCTGGAGGAGAGGGACTAATACTCAATTCCAACCACCCAGGTGAGGATAAACCAGACAAAGTAAATCACTGGGAAAGGGAACGGGGCAAATTTTTAAAGGTTGGTGCCAAGACAGGAGAGCTGGGAGCCAGATCTCCAGATGACAATGTGAGATGATGCCATGCTGCTTAAGCTTTCCTCTGACAGGTGGGAGGGCTGGGCCATGGGGCAACGTGTTGTTTAGGACACTGCTTTAAAGGATTTCATGATTACCATAATGGCGCCTAGTGGGAATTTTCTTAAATTCCTTTACACTATTTATCTGTACGCTGTTAGGTGATTTTTATTTTCAATATTTTGTGAGTTCCAATCCTTGGAAAAGCAGGTTAGACAGGATTAGACACACAAGACAATTATTAAGGTAAATACCTATAAAGGAAAAAGGGGAGGGAGGAGGCTAGGAGCCAGAGTGTGATGTAGGTCTGATCCCTGGGAATGAACAGGGAGAGAAAAGGCAGCTTGGGAAAGAAGCTCCAGCTAGGGCACTCGGGAGGAGGGTCTTAAGCCAAAGCTGGTGTTTGTGGAGCTCCAGTTGGACCTATGTTTGTATCCCTGTTGTGTCCAGTAATCAACTCGGAGCCTTTTATGGGAAACAGCCTTGTTGCAAATGTAGATTCAGAGCATAGTGGCTGGATCACGAGTCAATTGCACTCCAGATCCAAATGCCTCTTGCCTGGAAAATCCCATGGACAGAGGAGCCTTGTAGGCTGCAGCCCATGGGGTCGCTAAGAGTCGGGCACAACTGAGCAACTTCACTTTCACTTTTCAGTTTCATGCAATGGAGAAGGAAATGGCAACCCACTCCAGTGTTCTTGCCTGGAGAATCCCAGGGATGGGGGAGCCTGGTGGGCTGCCATCTATGGGGTCGCACAGAGTCAGACACGACTGAAGCGACTTAGCAGCATTAGCAGCAGCTCCAAGTGCTGCTGCTTCATGGCCACAAACACAGCCCCAATCCTTCCTGTGCTTTGAGCATTTCAATCACCTGATTCTCTGCACCCTGAAATGGAGAGTAGCTGGCATACGTCAGCCCTCTGAGGATGTCTTAGTACTGATGAAGACAATCTTACCTCCTTGAGGAAACCAACTTTAGAATCCCTCGGGGAGTTGACCTAGGTTTGTGCTAGGTCATGTGCCCAGAACACCTGGGTCAGCTCTCTGCCTTTCGATATTCTAACCTGGTGTCTTACATTCCTGTAACACTTTTTTAAACCAGAAAACAGAATCTCAGTTTTCAATCACTGCCTACTTATTCTGTGTACTTTACATGCAGAGTCTCAATCCTTTTAACAAAATAACTTTATAATGTAAGTATTATGCCTATTTGACATATGAAAAAAAAAAATCTGAGGCTCAGAAAGTTATAGAAACTTGCCCAAGATTACAAATGGGTTAGTGTCTGGAATGGCCAGGTTTTTCTTTTTTTTTTTTTAGCAACACAAATTTATTGACAGCAAGGGATCAGGAGGAGCACATTTTATCTGAAGGCTCTGAGGAAGGGTTGATACAGGGGTCTCTCCTAGCTTCTCTAAGTTCTTCACTTGTGGCAGCCTAACTCCAGTCTTCACATGGTCTCCTTGTATGCATGTCTGTCTCTTCACAGTGCATTCTTTTTATAAGAACAACAGTCAAATTGGATTAGAGGTGCAATGACTAGGTATTTTAAAATCCAGATCTGTCATATTTTGAATTGTTCAATGCTTGCTTTTGAAGACTACTGATTCTTGGATAGTATTTCTATTCCCTAATTTAGTGTCCACACTTGATTACAGAGGCCAGGGTACATAATACCATTCCCCCACCCCACCTTCCTTATCTATAAGCACATTTTAATGCATTTCCAAAACAAAGAGAAGTATTTAAATGGAGGGCCATCTAAAAAGTGTGTCATTTTGTAAGTTCCACTAAGATTCATATCTTATTTAACATTATGTTAGTAGATGCTGGAGGTTTGGTCATGAGATATGAGAACAAAAACAGAAAGGTTGAAAGAAAGGGAAAATACTGAGGGGAAAATATTCCTCCAAACTTTAAAAAGAGCATCTAAATGTTCTCCAAAATAAATAACTGGAATATACTCTTTAAGGCAAAACTAAAAACAAAGAGGAAATGCATTTGAAACAACTAGAAGAACGTGTCCATCAATGAAGAAATAAAGAAAATGTGGTATACATATTCAAAAGAATAAAAGGGGTATTCAGCCACTAAAAGGGGTATCTTGCCTTTTGTGACAACACAGAAGGACCTTGAGAGTATTATGCTAAGTGAAAAATTCAGAAAAAGACAAATATCATATGATCTCACTTACATGTACAATCTAAAAACAAAAATCAAAACCACAATATGAACATATAGATACAGCGAACAGATTGGTGGTTGCCAGAGATGGCAGAGCGAGGGGGTGATGGAAATGGGTGAAAGTGGTCAAAAGTACAAACGTCTAGTCGTAAGTAAGTCATGGGGATTTATTATTTATTTATAAGATACATCATACAGCATGGTGCTTATAGTTAATAATACTGTGCTACTGTTATATATACAGTATATTGAAAAGTTGCTAAGAAGGTAGATCTTACCAGTTCTTATCACAGGCCAAAAAAAGTTGTAATTAACGAGACTTATCATGGTAATCATTTTGTAATATATAAAAATATTGAATGTCATACACCTGAAGTTAATATGTTATAATAAAAAAAAGAACATTTAGAGACCATCAACCACATACCTGTAAACTGCTACTTTTCCTGTTCCAAATGCACCCACAATTAAATCTAAAAAAGAAAAAACACAAAACAAAAGCACAAATTTTATAGAATTGATCAAAACTCATAGTTAATTATAAATAGCACAGAGAGCAACCTGACATGCCGATTGCAGAATGAGAGTCATACAAACAAGAACAGCAAATCACGGCTTTCTTAAGGCATTTTGGAAAGGATATAGTAAGGTCACTGTAACTCAATATGACACATAAATCAATAGATCTCCAACCCTGCTGGACTCAGGAAGGCCAGCCTTCTAGAAACGCTTCAGATACTCGTCATAATGCCATATCCTCCAGACCCAAGGCACACACCTTAAATCATAAGAGAAGAAGTACCTGTGTCTCTATTTCTGATTTGTAAATAAAATCATAGTGGTGACCTGAATGGGAAGTCCAAAAGGGAAGGGATATATAAAAACATCTATTTCTGCTTCATTGACTATGCCAAGGCCTTTGACTGTGTGGATCACAATAAACTGTGGAAAATTCTGAAAGAGATGGGAATCCCAGACCACCTGACCTGCCTCTTGAGAAACCTGTATGCAGGTCAGGAAGCAACAGTTAGAACTGGACATGGAACAACAGACTGGTTCCAAATAGGAAAAGGAGTACGTCAAGGTTGTATATTGTCACCCTGCTTATTTAACTTATATGCAGAGTACATCATGAGGAACGCTGGGCTGGAAGAAGCACAAGCTGGAATCAAGATTGCTGGGAGAAATATCAATAACCTCAGATATGCAGATGACACCACCCTTATGGCAGAAAGTGAAGAGGAACTCAAAGGCCTATTGATGAAAGTGAAAAAGGAGAGTGAAAAGGTTGGCTTGAAGTTTAACATTCAGAAAATGAAGATCATGGAATCTGGTCCCTTCACTTCTTGGGAAATAGATGGGGAAACAGTCGAAACAGTGTCAGACTTTATTTTTTTGGGCTCCAAAATCACTGCAGATGCTGACTGCAGCCATGAAATTAAAAGACGCTTACTCCTTGGAAGGAAAGTTATGACCAGCCTAGATAGCATATTAAAAAGCAGAGACATTACTTTGCCAACCACGGTCCGTCTAGTCAAGGCAATGGTTTTTCCCGTGGTCATGTATGGATGTGAGAGTTGGACTGTGAAGAAAGCTGATCGCCGAAGAATTGATGCTTTTGAACTGTGGTGCTGGAGAAGACTCTTGAGAGTCCCTTGGACTGCAAGGAGATCCAACCAGTCCATTCTAGAGGAGATCAATCCTGGGTGTTCATTGGAAGGACTTATGCTAAGGCTGAAACTGCAATACTTTGGCCACCTCATGTGACGAGTTGACTCACTGGAAAAGACTCTGATGCTGGGAGCGATTGGGGGTAGGAGGAGACGGGAACGACAGAGAATGAGATGGCTGGATGGCATCACCGACTCGATGGACATGAGTTTGAGTGAACTCCGGGAGTTGGTGATGGACAGGGAGGCCTGGCGTGCTGTGGTTCATGGGGTCGCTAAGAGTCGGACACGACTGAGCGACTGAACTTAACTTAACTTATATGTATATGTATGTCTGATTCATTTTGCTATACAGTTCAGTTCAGTTCAGTCGCTCAGTCGTGTCCGACTCTCCGCGACCCCATGAATCACAGCACGCCAGGCCTCCCTGTCCATCACCAACTCCCGGAGTCCACTCAAACTCATGTCCACAGAGTCGGTGATGCCATCCAGCCATCTCATTCTTGGTCGTCCCCTTCTCCTCCCGCCCCCAACTTTTCCCAGCATCAGAGTCTTTTCCAGTGAGTCGACTCGTCGCATGAGTGGCCAAAGTATTGCAGCTTCACCTTTAGCATCAGTCCTTCCAGTGAACACCCAGGATTGATCTCCTTTAGAATGGACTGGTTGGATCTCCTTGCAGTACAAGGGACTCTCAAGAGTCTTCTCCAACACCACAGTTCAAAAGCATCAATTCTTCGGCGATCAGCTTTCCTCACAGTCCAACTCTCACATCCATACATGACCACGGGAAAAACCATAGCCTTGACTAGACGGACCTTTGTTGGCAAAGTAATGTCTCTGCTTTTCAATATATTATCAAGGTTGGTCATAACCTTCCTTCCAAGGAGTAAGCGTCTTTTAATTTCCTGGCTGCAATCAGCATCTGCAGTGATTTTGGAGCCCCAAAAAATAAAGTCTGACACTGTTGCCACTGTTTTTCCATCTATTTCCCATGAAGTGATGGGACCAGATGCTATACAGTAGAAACTAACATAAGATTGTAAAGCAATTATACTCCAATGAAAAACTAATTTAAAAAGAAAAAAGGACTTCCCTGGTGGTCCAGTGGCTAAGACTCTGCACTCCCAATGCAGGTGGCCTGGGTTCAATCTCTGGTCTGGGAACTAGATCCCACATGCTGTAACTAAATAAATAAATGGAAAAAAAGGGGGAGGGAAGCATATGCTAAGTGCCTACTATGTACCAGGCTCATCACAAATACTGTTTTATCATCCCCCTATCAGCAACAATCCTATAAGGCAAGTGTTTTACCAGTAAGGTAGAGCATTTTGGCTGCCATCTTACCTCAGCCTTTTGCTCTTACAAATATGTGGGTGGCGAGCATGGTTTTGGCAGAGTGACTGGTAGTATATGAAATAACTGACATATCATATAGCAGTCTCTCCCTATTAATGGTTTCGCTTCTTTGGTTTCAGTTACCTGTGGTCAACCACAGTCTGAAAATATTAAGTGGAAAATTCCAGAAATAAACAACCCATCATCAAACTTTTAAATTGCACACTGTTCTGAGCAGCGTGATGAAATCTCACGCCATCCTGCCTGGGATGTGAATGACCTCTTGGTCCAGCATGTCCTATCTGTAGTCGCTTAGTAGCAAATTTGGTGTCTCAGTGCTTCTTCAAGTGACACTTACTTTACTTAATAATGGCTCAAACTGCGAGAGGAGTGATGCTAGGGACTTCCTTGGTGTTCCAGTGGTTAATACTCCATGCTTCCAATGCAGGGGGTGTGGGTTCGATCCCTGGTCAGGGGAACTAAGATCCTGCATGCTACAGAGCATGACCAAAAAAAAAACTCTTTAGCAATTAAAATGTGCTAAAGAGAAGCCCTAAGTGATTCCTTTAAGTGAAAAGGTGAACATTCTCCACTTAGTCAGAAACAAAAGCCTACGCTAAAGTTGCTAAGATCTACAGTAAGAACAAATCTTGTATATGTGAAGAAGGGAAAAAAACTCATGCTAGTTTTGTGGTCACACCACAAGCTGCAAAAGTTAAAAGTAATTAGCTAAGATTGAAAGACACTGAACTTGTACAATAAGATGTTTTGAGTAAGAGAGAGACCAGATTCACATAACTTTCATTAAAGTATATAGTTATAATTGTTCTACTTTATTCTTAGTTATTGTTGTTAACCTCTGTACCTAATAAATAAATTCATCTTTATGTATAGGGAAAAAACATAGTATCTAGAGGGTTCAGTACTCTCTGAGGTTTCAGGCATCCACTGAGGGTCCTGGAACATACGCTCCCATGGATAAGCAGGGAAACTATAATAATATTAAATAACAACAACAATGCTAATAATCAGTAACACATATTGAACACTTATTCTAAGCCAGGAATCCTTTTAACAAATTTACTTTAACTGATTCCTAGCAAGTTAAGAAGTCTTTATTATTAGCACAATTTTGCAGAAGAGGAATTTGCTTTTTGTTTTTATTTATTTTGTTGGAGTGGAGTTGCTTTACCATGTTGTGTCACTTTCTGCTGTACAACAAAGTGAATCAGCTGTATGTGTACATATATCCCCTCTTTTTGGATTCCCTTCCCATTTAAGTCAGCTCAGAGTATTGAGTAGAATGCCATGTGCTATACCATAGGCTCTTATTAGTTTTCTATTTTATACATAGAGTATATATATATCAATCCCAATCTTCCAATACACTCCTCCCCGCTACATCCCCCCCTTGGTATTCATATGTTTGTTCTCTACATCTATGTTTTGGCAGAAGAGGAATTTGAGGCTTAGGGAGGAGGCTCACGTATAAATTCACTGATGAGTCGCCAAGAGTCAGACATGACTGAGATAATTTCACTTTCACACATGTACATAAGATATGAAGCTGGGTTACAGCAGGACTGGGCAACAGAGAAGTCTTAGACTCTTTGAGGAGTAATGTTCACAATAATCTCAGTGACTGGCTAACACATAGGCAGAACTCTATATTTTTCTTAATCTCATGTATGATGCTTATTTTTTCTCAGGAGGTGCAACCAGGCACAAATTAAAATGATCATGACTATATCTGCAAAGTAAAATTTAGATGCAGAGATGGGAAAATTGGACTTGGCAGAATTAACAGCCACAGAAGAAAACATATAATAGCTGAAACCATAATTGGTTAATTCCAGTAGAACTGAGGTGAAAATGAAAAGAAAAAAAGATAGGGAAACTTCTTTGGCCATGCCATATGGAAAACCAATCAAGGAATTAAATTGGTTTAATGGAGTTTGTACAGGAAAATGATTTGTAGCCACATGCCCTTGGCATTCACCTTTCCAGACAAAGGAACTGGTCAGACTGAAAGCAGCTATGATTCTTCTCTAGGGGCTTCTCTTGGCTGGGCCAGGGCATTACCCTCAGCCCATGATGGATGGGGACTGGATGGATAGCTAGGTCCACAAGCTAGCAAGGCTTTTTTCTTATGGTGACTCTAAGGCATGTGCTTCCTGTCTCTAGACTTCCCCAGTGAGACAAAGCCCTAGTTGCCCACCCAGTCAGCCTCGTGATAATAATCTTCCCTTTTCACATCTCTATTCCCTACTTCCTTAGCAATGATTTCTGGGGGTTACTCCTCAAAAAACTACTTGTTTTCTAATATTTAATGTGTGCTCTTAAAGAACCCAACAAAACACAATAATTCTTGTGAAAAAAAAAAATTTTTTTTTTTTTTAGTGGACTCATATCTTCAGGATTAAAGTCAATCAAAATATCTCTGGTTACATGGAAGAAATGTAAGTGTCCACCAACAGATGAATGGCTAAAGAAAGAAGATGGGTACACACAACACACCCCCCCAGACACACACACAGAGAACTATTACTTGGTCATTAAAAAAGAATGAAATATTGCCATTTGCAGCAACATGGATGGACCTAGAGATGATTATACTGAAGTCAGAAAGATAAATATTATATGATCTTACTGATATGTGGAATCTAAAAAACTATACAAATGAATTTATATACAAAAAAGAAATAGGCTTACAGACATAGAAAAGAAACATCTTATTATCAAAGGGGAAAGGAAAGGGGGAAGAATAAATTAGTAGTGTGGGATTAACAGATACACATCATTATACATAAAATAAATAAACAAGAAAATACTACATAGCACGGGGAACCATATTAAACATTTTTTAATAAACTATAAGGGAAAATAATCAGACCATATATATGTGCATCTATATCCATATAACTGAGTCACTTGGCTGTATAGCTAAAACTAACACAATATTATAAATCAACTATACTTCAATTTAAAAAGTTAAAAGTTTCTTGTTATATAGGCACAGCATCAGATTCAGATGATAGACTCAGGACTGGACTCCAAAGATCCATGTTTTAAAAGATGTGCATGCTAATGTTTAATTGGAGAAGGAAATAGCAACCCACTCCAGTATTCTAGCCTAGAGAATTCTATGGATAGAGGAACCTGGCAGGCTATTGTCCATGGGATTTCAAATGGAGAGACAAGATTGAGTGACTAAACAACAACAACGTTCAACAAGTCAATTGAAGGTCATCTAGTAGGGGTCCCCAACCTCCAGGACCTAACGCTTGATGATCTGAGGTGGAGCTGATGTAATAATAATAGAAATAAAGTATACAATAAATATAAGGCCCCTGAACCATCCCCAAATCATCCCTGCCCTCATTCCTGGTATGTGGAAAAAGTTTCTTCCACGAAACCACTCCCTGGTGCCAGAAAGGTTGGGGACTACTGAAGGGAGCTCTGTTTGTGAGATTAAGGAAGACAGTAAGTCAAGGACTACAACTTGAGTATCTATGACTCATGGAATAAAGCACTCTTTCCCAAGGGTTCAAACCTATAAAGTCAGAAAGCAAAGTTTCTAAGTCTACGTTTTGAAAACATATCAGAATTTCACCATTTTCAATGATTTTCACATTTTTTTCTGTTGACGTGTCTCTCCCTGCACAACAGTGCATTTTTGCTATGTCAGAGGAAAAAGAGCTACTGATTTGAAGAAACACGGACTCTGTTCTTCCTGTGTAATCTGAACTCCAATATTTAGACAAGTGTAGTACAGGTGGCACTCGGTCTGATCTGTGTCTATTGACACAACACCAGACAGGAAAGTTCCATTACGAAAACAGATTCCAAGGGATCATGTGCTTTGTTTTTGTCTCCAAATAAGGTGAAATGTTTATATCTTGAGATTGGACACTTGATGAATAATAGACAAATTGTAAGTATTGACTCTTTGGAAATGACCAAGAAAAAAAGACTATAAGCTCTTCCAGGGCAGGAATCTTTCTTCGGGTTTGCATATCACAAAGATTTTATGGAATGGTAGGGGCCGAAATGAAGAAAGAAAGAATCTTTGCATCCACAGCACCAGGCATAGTGTCAGATACAGGGCAGGGACTTTATCCTCCTATGAAATGGGAGGAAAAGTAATCATGAGATAATACACTAAAAGAGAGATGAAGGAAATGGAACAATTATTAAGACAGGCTAATGTCGACTATAATTCTGCTGAATTCTTGCATGTGCACTTGAAAGTGTTGGGACACACACACACTCACTCACTCACTCACTCTTCAGAGTTTGCATCATGATCAGATTGTCACTGTTAAGGAGAAGCTGAAAGTCACACTCCTGACCATCATGGGCAGGAGCGCTTTTTCTTCGGGAGCTTTCATTCCTAGGCCTCAGGGTGGGAATTTTCCTACTCGGGAAAACTCAAGTAACTGGCAAAACAGGCCATGATTTTATTTTATTTTTCATGAGAATGTGGCCACAGTTATTCAAGGCTGAGAAAACAGTTATCTACCACTAAAGTATGCTTGTCTTCTGAGACACCACCTTGGTATTGTGCCTGCTGGAAAAGGCCAGAAGCATCTATGCTCAGGGTCTTAAAATTATCAGATTTCTCTAGGGAAGGAGAATGGATCTGCTCTTTTGTGTTTCTAACTAAGCTGTCTTTCCAAAATATGTGACTTGTTTTGATAAGTATTATGTGATTTCCAAATATACATATGCTATTATAGATATGTTCGAAATATATATACACACCTATATTTATGTTTGTATATATGGATGTATCGATATATGTATATACACACATTTTTAAAAAATTTTTATTTATTGGTGTATAGTTGATTTAGTGTTGTGTTAGTTTCAGATGTACAGCAGTGATTCAATTATACATATACCTATTCATTCTTTTTTTAGATTTTTTTCTCATCTAAGTTATCACAAAATATTGAGTATAGTTCCCCGTGCTATATAGTAAGCCCTTGATGGTTATCTACCTTATATATAGTGGTGTGTATATGTTAATCCCAAGGAATTTCAGTGATAATCTGATGACAAATTTTGGTGCTAGTATTTGCATAAGTCAGTAACTGATTATGCAATTAATAACTGGGTCATAACTCAGCAGACTTTTTCCCCTCACTTTGAGACAACAGATCTTATACCTTTATCTAGTGTTTATTTTCCTTTCTTATTGAAACTTCTTAAAAGCACATTCTGAAAACAAACAAAAAACTTCACCTTTCTTTATGCAAACACTTTTAGCCTTTTATTCCCCCTTGAAGAAACACTTGGCAACTAAAATTGGTTCTTTCTCCTTAATCAAAAACGGTTCTAAAAAAGCTAGAGTTCTTTTTCATCACCTCACACTGCCGGAGAAACATAGTTTATTTTCCTTTTGGTTTTTGATGGAACCAAGTACTTTTAAGGATAAAAAAGGAGACATTTGCATGAATGCAGGATCAGTTGGCAAGAAAAAATAACCCTAAAAAATGTGAGGTCATAGGAGACATATTACACCTCTATTTTGTATTTTATTTCTCCAAAATTGTTGTTTTTAACAAGAAAGCAGTAAAGAGCCAAGTCTTTAAAGTGGTGCTGGGACTATAGGGTCTGATTTCATTAATCTCCGAAGGAAATTTTAGAATTAGAAGAAGTTCAATAGGAAAACATCAGTGTTGTTTTGAGTGTGGGTCTGAAGTCTGGGCCTAGGTGGGCAGGGGGCAGAAAGAGACAATGGAAATGTCTGAGATGGGGGACAGAGGGAAGGGGAAGACAACAGGAAGAGTGCGGACAGGATTAGATGAGGAAATCTCCCAGAAGCGTTTCATGAAGGGACAACTCCCCGGTCCCCAGAGCATCATGAGCTGCGAGCCACCTTCGCTGCTACTTTCTTTCTTCCTACTTCTAACTCTTCCATCTTCCTAAGAAATATACACATTCTGAAATCTCTTGCTCAAAATGCCACCAAACACCTCCTTTTAAATTTTGGAGTTAAAAGACATTTATTATTTCAGAATAATTCTGGACAGAGAGAACTGCCATAAAGAGCTTCCAAATGAATGAGAAACATGGGGACCACAAACTAAGAGTTGTATGAAAAGTTCCCCTCCAAAGGGAAGCCCTCATGCCTAAACACAGCCCCCCAAGTGTAGAAATCACCAAGGAATTTTAAAATGGAAACTTTAAAGAATTCAATATCTAAAGGTAAGCGAAAGAAATAGTGGCAGATGTTTATAATGCAGCCCCTGATCAGATGGGGATATTTGTCAATGCTCTCAAGAATGTCGGGCACCTATGAAAATATAAATGTTAATTATTATTAATAATCCTATTTTATGCAGACTCATACACATTAACAATAAAACTGAGTGTATGTGTTAGTAGCTCAGTCGTGTCCTACTCTTTGCAACCCCACAGACTACAGCCTACAAGGTGCCTCTGTCCACGGAATTCTCCAGGCAAGAATACTGGAGTGGGTTGCCATTCCCTTCTCTAGGGGATCTTCCCAACCCAGGGGTTGAACCTGGGTCTCCTGTATGGCAGGCAGATTCCTTACCATCTGAGCTGCCAGGGAAGCCAATAAAACTATAAATAGTCCAATCAGTTCAGTTCAGTCGCTCAGTCGTGTCCGACTCTCCGCGACCCCATGAATCACAGCACGCCAGGCCTCCCTGTCCATCACCAACTCCCGGAGTACACTCAAACTCATGTCCACAATAAAAGGTAATAAATAGGCAATTCACATAAAAATAAATGGCCGTGACCAATAAATACAGGAAAAGATGTTCAACCTCATTTGTCATCAAAGAATTATAAATGGAAGAAACAATGAGATATCGTTTTTGACTTCTGAAGTTTGAAAAGTTTAGTATTAGGCCCAATAGAAGAGGATCAAAAACTCATGTATCCTCCGTTGGCAAGAATATAAATTGGCACAATTTTCTTAGAAGGTGCTATGTCAGTTGTGGCTCAGATGGCAAAGAATCTGCCTGCAATGCAAGAGACCTGGGTTCAATCCGTGGGTCAGGAAGATCCCCGGAGGAGGGAATGGCTACCCACTCCAGTATTCTTACCTGGATAATCCCATGGACATTGGAGCCTGGTGGGCTACAGTCCATGGGGTCACAAAGAATCAGACACAACTGAGTGATTAACACTATCTATCTATAACAATGCAAATGTTTGACCCAGAATTTACACTTCTATGAATGTATCCTGAGGATAAACTGGACAATGTGCAGAGACATATCAAATAAAAGCTAACTTTCTAAACATCTTAATTATATGCATTTCTTTGTTATAACAATCCTGTCAGGTAGATACCATAATTATCCTCATTTTAAAATAGAGAAAATAAGGTTCAGAAAAGTTAAATAAAGTAAGTGGCCAGGCCAAGTTTTAAAGAGGCAGTCTGGCTATTACCTATTTTCATCCCAGTGCTTCCCAGGAATATAGCTACAGGCTACTTTTCTCTCTTAAAAAAAAAATCTTAAAACTCAGATGTTTTTACATAAAGTAAATGTCAGCCTTAAAAAGTATCCTAATATGTGGAATCTTAAAAAAAAAAAAAGGGTACAAATGAAACATCTACAAAACAGAAATAAGAGTTAAGATGTAGAAAGCAAACTTGTTTTTTGTTTGTTACCAGGGTAAGGGAGGAGTGGGCATAAATTGGGAGATTGGGATTGACATATACACACCACTTTATATAGATAATTACTAAGAAACTACTATATAGCACAGGGAACTCTACTCAGTACTCTGCAATGGCCTATGCGTGTCTCCGACTCTTTGCAACCCATGAACTGTAACCCAACAGGCTCCTCTGTCCATGGAATTCTTTAGGCAAGAATATTGGAGTGGGTAGCCGTTCCCTTCTTCAGGGAATCTTTCTGATCCAGGGATCGAACCTGGGTCTCCCCTATGAGAGGGAGGCATGAGAAAAGAAACTGAAAAAAGGGCAGATACACACACACACACACACCCATATATGTATAACTGAATCATTTTGCTGGACACCTGAAACTAATACAACATTGTAAATCAACTATACTCCATAAATTAAAAAAATAAATAAGTGTACTACTCTTAGAGCTTTGATAAACTCATCTGGTCATGAACTACCAACACAACCAAGATATAGAACAACTCTATTATCCCCAAATGTTCCCCTGCACATTGCTGTCAAGCCTGCCCGACTCCCTTCTTAGCCTCTTGTATCCTCTATTCTGTTTTCCAGAATGTTGCATAGATGGAAGTATACAGCAAGTAGCCTTTTTTTCACCTTATCTGGCCTTTTAATTTTTTAAAATTTATTTTATGGAAGTATAAATGTTATATTAATTTCTACTGTACAGCAAAGTGATTATTATATGTATGTATATATATATATGTATACACACACACACTTTTCTTCATATTATTTTTCACTATGGTTTATTACAGGTTATTGAATATAATTCCTGTGCTATATAGTAGGACCTTGTTATTTATTCATTATCTATAGAATAGTTTACATCTGTTAATCCGAAACTCCCAATTCATCCCTCCCCAACCTTCCCCCTGACCTTGACAACTAGAAGTCTGTCTGTGTGTCTGTGAGTCTATTTCTGTTTTATAGATAAGTCCATTTGTGTCATATTTTAGATTCTACATATAAGTGATATCATATGGTATTTGTCTTTCTGACTTTCACTAAGTATCATAATCTCTAGGTCCATTCATGTTGCTGCAAATAGCATTATTTCATTCTTTTCATGGCTGAATAATATTCCAGTGTGTGTGCATACACACAGACACACAAATACCACCTTTTCATTACCCATTCATATGTCGATGGACATTCAGGTTGCTTTCATGTCTTGGCTACTGTAAAAAGTGCTGCAATGAACACAGGGGAGAATGTATCTTTTTGAATTATAGTTTTGTCTAGGTATATGCCCAGGAGTGGGACTGCTGGATCATATGGCAACTCTAGTTTTTTGAGGCACCTCCATAGTTTTCCATAGTGGCTGTACCAATAGTTTGTAGCCTTTTGAAATTGGCTTCTTTCACTGAACTTAGTGCATTTGAGATTCATCCACGATCTTGCATGTGTCAGTAATTCATTCATGTTTATTGCTGAGCTGTATTTCACTCGCTCATGGTTTGTTTATCCATCCCTGGCTAAGGAAAACTTGGATTGCTTCCAATTTTTTGAAAGTCACTATAAACATTTGTGTACAGGTTTTTGTACCTATAGGCTGATTTTGATTTGTATATTGTCTCTCGTTGAATCTCTATGTCTTTAAAGTCCTCTTTTAAAAGCCGTGTTCAATCTCAAGTGGAAATTTTCTGAATAGAGGGTAAAAATTTAGGAATTGTAAATTCTAGTTCACTTTGCCAGTGGCTTCCTATAGACTTTAGACAAGTTGCTCTTGATTGCTAAAAGTCTGGTGAAGTCTTCAAGGTTCTCCAGACAAGAGAGCCAAGAGCTCAGTAGAATTTGTTGGGGGGCCACATGACCACTTTCTCGGCTCTGATATACAATCCAGGACTGTCTTTTGTCTCTTGAGTCAGCTGGGCTTCTGCATGGTTTGTGTCTCATCTCACTTCCTTTATGGAACAGTGTTTGGCTTTCTCCCTGGTTCAACCAGACTTGGACATCCCACTGGCCCACCTCTAAGACTCAGCTCCCTGAGCTCATCATCCATAGACTTCTGGCTTCTGTCTTGGCATTGCCGATGCTCACAGCCCACAGCATCTCCTCCAGACACTCCTCATCACCATCTTGGCTCCATCTCTGTTAAGCCCCTTCCCACAGCATTTTAAAGATGAATGAGGGTTGTCAAGTATAGATGTTTTGACAACCCACCTGGACCCACCTGGGATCTGCTCACTTTCATACAAGGATGATTTTAAGAGAAATGATGGGATTAAAGATAATGTGTAAAATGATGGGCTTAATGTGTAAAATGATGGGTGGAAACATGGCCATGTTGACTCTTAAGCGGGTTAAAAATTGGCTTATGAGTTTGGCACTGGAAAAACAGCCCATGTCTGTGGGAAGCAGGCATTTAGATAAGCCTCCTTGAGTTTGGCAAATGTGTTCATCTAAAAATAGACAGATTTTTTTTCTTGCTTTTTTATTGCAACATGCAAAATATTACTGAGAGGAGGGTTACGAGTAGAGGAAGAAATGTTTAAAAAAAAATGCGTGATTTTATCCCAGAAAGTAATAATCCTAACAATCTGTCTGAAATGCTTCCAAATGAACTCTGAAGGAAAGCATTTATGAGCTGGACTGTGGTATTAGGTTGCAACATTCTAATTTACTGAGGGTTTATTTTCTTTTTTAAAAAATCCCACAAAAATAAAAGTGAACTATCAAATGATGAGTCTGCCTTAGGAAAATCGTTTTCTACATGTTATTAGCATCCTGTGGCTGTAAGCATTGCCCATTCCCCACCACTGATTGATGCTTTGCTAGTTGTGGTCCATGTCACTGGATCAAAGGCATTTCACTTTATCCTTATTGTGGTCACACTTATAATATGTGTACTGTCCAGTCAGTTGCTAAAACCGTTTTGGAGGAAAGTTTATGTCTTTAGGACCATTCTCATTCATAAGCGGCTGCCTATTGGGAATGATTTCACAGTCTCAAAAAGAGTCTGGTATTGATGTTGAAAACTCAGCCTCTGAACATCGGTGCCGCTTTGAATCTTGAAGACAGAGCTTTGGGTGAAGTAGCAAAGAATAACTTTATTGCTCTCCCAGGCAAAGGGGGACACAGGGACTCATGCCATTCAAAACTGTGTCCCAACCGGGGCGGGGAAGGAGGGGACAGGGAGGTGGGATGGTTCAAGGGTTGGGTTGTTGATAAGGATGCAGGTGTGTGCATTCCTTTAATCCGGCCTCAGGTGGTCTCCTGAGGAGCTTCTCTGGTTCTAGATATTATCAAACTGTGACCTTCTCTAAAATTAAGAATGCTCTGAATTAACACTTTATAAATGTTGGGGGTTTTAGTTCTGTTGAAGACCTCAAAGATATTGCTGTGTATATCCCTTGAGGACCCTGCCCCAAGGCTGTGCTATTGTTTCTTGGCTGCTCCTCCCTTGTCTCTGGATCCCCTCCCTTCCCTAATCAACAACTATTTGAACTTGCCCTTTGGGACTCAGGATAGGTGGTGGAGGGCGAAGTCTATTCCCTACAAATGAGAAACAGGGGGGCAAATAAACGCTTTCATTTCCAGGAGGCCCAGGAAGTCCTGCTGGTTTCACTGTCCCATTAAGACACTACTCTCATATCCATCCTGACAGAGAAAATACTATGATTAAAAACCACGTGGGACTTTAAAATCTGCTAGGTGTTATGAACTGAATTGCATCTCCCCACCCTCCAAAGTTTGACGTTGAAGTCTTAATCTCTGGTACCTTAGAATGTGACTCTATTTAGAGAAATTGTCTTTAAAGAGGGAAGTTAAAGTGAGGTCATTAGAGTGGACCCTCATTTCATCTGGCTGCTGTCCTGTAAGAAGAAGAAATCTGGACACAAACACACACAGAGAAATGACAACATGCAGACACAAAAATAAAATGCTGCCTACAAACCAAAGAAAGAGGCCTCAGAAGCAACCAATCCTGCCCACATCTCAAACTTGGACTGGTAGCCTCCAGAAACGCAAGGAAATACATTTTTGTTGTTTGAGCCATCCGTTGTATGGCACTTTGTTATGGCAGCCCAAGAAAACGGATACACTAAGATGCAAATTTACAGAGTTGCCAGAGAGGGAGGAGAGGAAGAAAAGATATGTGCAGAGGTTCCCGATACTGAACACCCTCATTCAGCAACTTGTGATTGAACTCCCAGCATGAGCCAAGTCCTGTCCCAGCTGTCAAGGATTCAGCAGTGAGCAAACGGACACATTTTCTGCCCTTCAAGCACTGATAGTCTATCAGTCAGCTCTCCACGGGGGCTTGTTAAAGATGCCGGCCAGCACTCACTGGATCAGAGTCCCTGGGTGCAACCTACTCTCCCCACCCCCAGTCCCATCATTTATATTTGGATGGGAAAAGGATGTTAGATCCTTCTCCACTGGACATTTGAGAAGAGGAAATGGTGTCAGCTTCTGCAGCTGATGTAGAGGAGCTGTTAAGGATAGAAAGAAAAGAAAACTGGAGATGAGAGGGGCTGAGCACCCCTCAAATGAGCTTCACCTAATCACAATTTAGCCAGAATGCCGGCCAGACTCCACGCATTCTGTAGTACACTCAAGCTCTCATGAATCTCTATTAGGGTAGGTAATTTTTAGGAAAGTGGCTATTACTAATGTCACCCTAGGAAAATGTGAGCAAAAAATAAAAGATGATGGCCATATACAGAAAGAAGAGTGTCACATGAACAGGGCTTGCAGACTGGAAATACTAAAGAGGATTTTGCTGCTGTGTTAGTTATCTTGGAAATCACTCGCCCTCTTCTCATAGGAAGGAAGATCTGGGAATGTTACCTGAGTCATTGCCTTAAGGCACAGGGCTAGGTCTGGTGCAAAGCATTAGAGCTTCTTTCAGGTCCCTCTTACCTCCCTTTAGGGGGTGAGGTTAAGAAAAACATAAATTGATGGTCTAGAGTTCTTTATGGTTTGTAAGTTGTCTTCACAACAATCTTGAGCCATAGGGCATTGCTCTGATGACCCTCCTTTTTTGGCTAGAGAAGCTAAGTTCAGAGATACAAATGTTACGTGCAGGGTTACAGAGCTGAAAATGATGGGTGAAGAAATGAGAATATGGGCCCCCCCTGACTCCCATATGCTATTGGTGCTATTTCTATCAAGCTGGATACTGGTTCTCTTGGTGTAGAAAGCTGGCATTTAAATGCCCAGTGCTTATAGAATTAAGGTCAAGGGTTCCACTTGCCAAGAATAAGTGAGTGGCACCTCCCATAATCCTAGGAGAAGCAGCCCAAGTTTATTTAAAGGATCATCACCATCTTTACTTTCATGTCTATGTTTTTAAACTTATTTTATTGAAGTATAGCTGATTAACAATGTTGCATTAATTTCTGTTGTTTGGTTGCTAAGTCATGTCAGACTCCTTTGCAACCCCATGGATTGTAGCCTGCCAGGCTCCTCTGTTCATGGGATTTGCCAGGCAAGAATACTGGAGAGGGTTGCCATTTCCTTCTCTAGGGGATCTTCCCAACTAAGGGACTGAACCCATGTCTCTTGCATTGGCAGGTGGATTCTTTATCACTGAGCCACCTGGGAAGCCCAAGAAAGTGATTTAGCTAAACAGATATAAACATTCTTTTTTCGTATTCTTTCTGTTATGGTTTAATCAAAGGATACTGAATGTAGTTCCTTCTGTTGTACACTAAACCGCTTGTTGTTTACCCATCCTAGATGTAATAGTTTGCATCTGTTAATCCCAAACTCCCAATCCATACCTTCCCCATCCCTCTCCCCCTTGGCAGCCACAAGTCCGTTCCCTATCTCTGTGAGTCTGTTTCTGTGTGTCATATTTTGTGTCATATTTTAGATTTCACATGTAAGTGATATCATATGGTAATTGTCTTTCTGTTCACATCCATTCTTATTTTACACAAGAATAAGATAGCTCACTGGACTTAGAGTTGTAAAATAGTTGCCAGGTAAAGAGATAAGGGAAGAGTTTATATGCCAGCATGTGTGGCTATGAGGAAACAGGTTTATTCATTCATTCAACAAACATTTACTAGCTGCCTCCACTGCCAGCCACTGCTTGGGGCACTAGGCTTCCATAACGAGAAAAATTAAATCCACTGCTTGCCCTCAACTAATAAAGTGTCCAGTCTCAAGGGGCAAAAGAGGCATTTATCAAAAGACCACAAAAAAATGTGTCATTTCAATCTGCGAGAAGTGTTTTAGAGGAAGGACAAGAGTCACGAGAGGGTTTCCGAGGAAGTGACATTTGAACTGGGTTCCTAAGTGGGAAGTGAACTCCTGGGAAGATGTCCAGGGTGTGCAAAGATAGAAGGGATGCTTCAGTGAATGACACTCAACTACAGTTTTTAAATCGTATATCAATAAATTTTAAAATGACTTATATGAAGAACACACACTGGGAGGTCAGAAATAAGGAGAGATTCTAAGTACAGAAGAACTTACTCCCACTCACCCCACCCCTCTAAAAAAAAAAAAGGAGCCGTGGCTGGCCACAGAGTTTTTATTAACCAAACACTTACAACAAAGATCAAGGATACATGATATCCTGCTTATTAATGGTGCCTTGGGTTTCAGAAAGAAGCCAGCTCCTACAACTGGAAGCTTGGAAAGTAGTTAGCTGGGATTTACGCTGTCCAACTTCTGGTTTCTGGTCTAGCATGTAAAAAGTTTGGAAGTTGCCGCTCCATCCGAGCAAGTAAAATGCTGAACAAACTGAAAAATCAACAACTCTTCTCAGATCCATAAGAGCAGTGAGGTCACAGGGCACAGTGTTGCCCCCACGTTGGAGAGACTCTCAGGCAAATGCAGAGAAATACGACTTCTCAGAGCAGCAGCCTCCAATGGAACCAGAGCAGGGGGCACGGAAACCCAGACTGTATTGGTGAAGTGCAGGCAGCTCAGTGTGGACAACACTGAGAATTAAACCCTCCGAAGATCCAGTCACTAGAGGGTAGGGGCAGGGCCATGTTTGTGAGGTTTTTTCTCTGGGATCTCCACAGTGAACATCAGAAAACAGTTTTCTCCTGCCTCTGGCAGCTCAGAGGAGACAAACCAATCAGAAATATACCAGAGCACTCTGTTGTCCCAAACAAGGTCTGCCCTCAGGAGAAGCTAGTCAACCAGAGATAACTGGGTTATTCCCTCGTGGCTCAGAGGTTAAAGCGTCTGCCTCCAATGCAGGAGACCCGGGTTCGATCCCTGGGTTGGGAAGATCCCCTGGAGAAGGAAACGGTAACCCACTCCAGTATTCTTGCCTGGAGAATCCCATGGACGGAGAAGCCTGGTTAGGCTACAGTCCACGGGGTAGCAAAGAGTCGGACACGACTGAGCGACAGAACGGAACGGAACCTGGAGGAAGGAAAAAATACCCAACCTCAGCCCACTCTAGCCATCCTATCCCAACTCAGAAGCATGTGTGAAGCTCATAGTCCAGAAGAACAGGCTCACTAAAAGACTGAGAGCTCAGACAGCTCGTGGGAATCTGCTGTATAGTGCAGGGAGCTCAGCTCAGCACTCTGTGCTGACCTAGAGGGGCCAGATAAGGGGTGGGTGGGAGGGAAGTCCAAGAGGGATGAGATGTATGTATATATACATATAGCTGATTCACTTCATTGTGCAGCAGAAACTAGGACAGCATTTTAAAACAATTATACCCCAATAAAAAATAATAATAAAGTGTTATAACATCTACAAATTATTTTGAAAACCTTTAGTAAAAAATGATACAAGAAAAAAGACTGAGATCTAATCACACACCATAAAACATCCACCTGCCTCAACTCCCAGCCAACACCTACCGCCAAATTCAGTTCAGTTCAGTTCAGTCGCTTAGTTGTGTCCGACTCTCCGCCACCCCATGAATCACAGCACGCCAGGCCTCCCTGTCCATCACCAACTCCCAGAGTACACTCAAACTCATGTCCACAGAGTCGGTGATACCATCCAGCCATCTCATTCTCTGTTGTCCCCTTCTCCTCCCGCCCCCAACCTTTCCCAGCATCAGAGTCTTTTCCAGTGAGTCAACTCGTCACATCAGGTGGCCAAAGTATTGCAGTTTCAGCTTTAGCATCAGTCCTTCCAATGAACACCCAGGATTGATCTCCTTTAGAATGGACTGGTTGGATCTCCTTGCAGTCCAAGGAACTCTCAAGAGTCTTCTCCAACACCACAGTTCAAAAGCATCAATTCTTCGGCAATCAGCTTTCTTCACCGCCAGATTACTATAGGCCTATTTACAGCAATTCCTTTTACCCAGTACCTCATGCCTGGCTATCAAAGGAATTACAGAACATACTAAAAAGTAATAAGAAAAAACCCGTGGCTTTTGCGTCTCTGTATTAGCAGATGGATTCTTTACCTCTGAGCCACCATATGATCAGAAAATATTCTATTATCATATTTAAAATGAAGAAAACTAGTAGCTGTTCTCAACATTAGCTGAATAATAACATTGCCAAAATACCTGTTGTTGACAAATGCAAAAATGCTAATTTACAAGATACAGGTTGAAAAATAAAAATGTAAGTTGTTGATTTCAAGTTAATATTCATGGTTTGAAATTTAGTATAATGTGTGGGAATACGGCAATCTATAGAATTCAGTGCATTACAAGTCTTATCTTGACAACCTAAGCCATAAGAACACCTAGTATCCAGACCTTGGTTTCTAGATACCATTCTTCAATAAAAAGAACTAGAGCTCTTTGAAGAATGGTTGATCCCAGGGCAAATGAAAAATGAGCTTGCAGTATCTTATGTTGTCAGAAGTAAGGAAGATGCTCATAAAAGAATGGGGAATGGTGAAGAACACAGGAACCAACTGGATGGAATTACCAATGGTCAAATATAGACAATAGAAGAACTGTACAAAAAAGATCTTCACGACCAAGATAGTCACGATAATGTGATCACTGACCTAGAGCCAGACATCTTGGAATGTGAAGTCAAGTGGGCCTTAGAAAGCATCACTACTAACAAAGCTAGTGGAGGTGATGGAATTCCAGTTGAGCTATTTTAAGTCTTGAAAGATGATGCTGTGAAAGTGCTGCACTCAATATGCCAGCAGATTTGGAAAACTCAGCAGTGGCCACAGGACTGGAAAAGGTCAGTCTTCATTCCAATCCCAAAGAAAGGCAATGCCAAAGAATGCTCAAACTACCGCACAATTGCACTCATCTCACACGCTAGTAAAGTCATGCTCAAAATTCTCCAAGCCAGGCTTCAGCAGTATGTAAACCGTGAACTCCCAGATGTTCAAGCAGGTTTTAGAAAAGGCAGAGGCACCAGAAATCAAATTGCCAACATCCGCTGGATCATGGAGAAAGCAAGAGAGTTCCAGAAAAACATCTATTTCTGCTTCATTGACTATGCCAAAGCCTTTGACTGTGTCGATCACAATAAACTGTGGAAAATTCTGAAAGAGATGGGAATCCCAGACCACCTGACCTGCCTCTTGAGAAACCTGTATGCAGGTCAGGAAGCAACAGTTAGAACTAGACATGGAACAACAGACTGGTTCCAAATAGGAAAAGGTGTATGTCAAGGTTGTATATTGTCACCTTGCTTATTTAACTTCTATGCAGAGTACATCATGAGGAACGCTGGGCTGGAATAAGCACAAGCTGGAATCAAGATTGCCAGGAGAAATATCAATAACCTCAGATATGCAGATGACACTACCCTTATGGCAGAAAGTGAAGAGGAACTCAAAAGCCTCTTGATGAAAGTGAAAGAGGATCAAGATCCTTCACTTAATTACATCTGTGAAGACCCTTTTCCCAAATAAGTTAACATCAAAGGTTTTAAGAATTGGGATGTGGACGTATCTTTGGGGAGGCACCATTCAGCTCACGACACTAGTTATTGCATATAAATGTACTTTTAAGTTTTTAAAATGCATCCTTGGTGCTCAAGTCAAATTCAGTGTTGTCTCTAAAAGTCATTGTATGCACAGGCTACTGCATGCTTTGATGTTAAATGGCTGAACAGTCTCCTAAAATTCAGTTGATGCTTTTCTTACTACAGCAAATTAGCTTGAAAAAATAATTGGTTCCAACTATGAGCTCTGGTGTATCTTTTCTGCCCCTTTTATGGAGTCTTTGACCAAATATTTTCTATGATTAATAATGTAGGTATAAAGCTACCTCTGATACAGAAGTGTTCTTTACAAGTTTATTTTAGATATTGTGAATCCCTTAACTGAAAGGAGAGGTGACAGCAAAGCCTATTTAAATGGATATTGAGGGAGATTGTGCCCATACCAAAACACTCAGAAGAAGTATTTCAGTAGCAGAACTATGGATTCATGTTCTCGTTTTGCCTCACAATAAATGCCTGTCTCTTTGCAGGACCAAGAATGACTTGCAATCTATCTGTAATGCATACTTACTTATTCAATAAAGCTAAGATTACATTAAAAAAATAAATTAAAAAAAAAAAAAAGAAAGAAAGTGAAAGAGGAGAGTGAAAAGGTTGGCTTGAAGCTCAACATTCAGAAAACAAAGATCATGGCATCTGGTCCCATCACTTCATGGGAAATAGATGGAAAAACAGTGGAAACAGTGTCAGACTTTATTTTTTTGGGCTCCAAAATCACTGCAGGTGCTGATTGCAGCCATGAAATTAAAAGACACTTGCTCCTTGGAAGGAAAGTTATGACCAGCCTAGATAGTATATTAAAAAGCAGAGACATTACTTTGCCAACCAAGGTCCGTCTAGTCAAGGCAATGGTTTTTCCCGTGGTCATGTATGGATGTGAGAGTTGGACTGTGAAGAAGGCTGATCGCCGAAGAATCGATGCTTTTGAACTGTGGTGTTGGAGAAGACTCTTGAGAGTCCCTTATACTGCAAGGAGATCCAACCAGTCCATTCTAAAGGAGATCAATCCTGGGTGTTCACTGGAGGGACTGATGCTAAAGCTGAAACTGCAATACTTTGGCCACCTGATGCGACGAGTTGACTCACTGGAAAAGACTCTGATGCTGGGAAAGGTTGGGGGCGGGAGGAGAAGGGGACGACGGAGAATGAGATGGCTGGATGGCATCACCGACTCTGTGGACATGAGTTTGAGTGTACTCCGGGAGTTGGTGATGGACAGGGAGGCCTGGCGTGCTGTGATTCATGTGGTCGCGGAGAGTCAGACACGACTGAGTGACTGATCTGATCTGATCTGATCTGAAGCAATAAAAATAAATACAGTAATGGATTATAGCCCATGAAATAAAATATATACAAGTTAACACAGATTTTTTAAAAATTGAATAAATAAAATATAGAAGAGATGTCTTTTTATTATATTAGAATTTCAATTAATAAGTGTAGAAAGTATGATGGAAACAGAAAATCACAATGCAATAATAGTAATGGTTGTAGGCGAGCATCAACAATGGCTGCTAAGATTAGTGGGCAAATGTATGAGGAGAAATAGGATATTTGCATAGTCTCATGGTATTTCTCCAAAAGTAATTATTATGCAAAGGGAAAAATAGTAACTTTACAGTGGGAAACCTGGTTTATATACATCACTGCAGACAAGTGATCAGAGTGCAAAAGGACAACAGACATCATGTGCCTTCTGCTGGGATACACTGGGAAGGGCATCACATTTTTGTGGTATTCTTGCCAAAAATGGGCTTTCCAGGTGGTTCAGTCTGGTATTCCCATCTCTTTCAGCATTGGGAGTTGGTGATGGACAGGGAGGCCTGGAGTGCTGTGATTCATGGGGTCGCGGAGAATCGGACACGACTGAGCGACTGAACTGAACTGAACTGAACTGAAGGTGGTTCAGTGGTGAAGAATCCACCTGCCAATGCAGGAAATGCAAGAGACATGGGTTCTATTTCTAGGTCAGGAAGATCCCCTGGAGGAGGAAATGGCAGCCCACTCCAGTATTCTTACAGAAAATTCCATGGACAGAGGCATCTGGCAGGCTACAGTTCACGGGGTTGCAAAGAGTCGGACATGACTGAGCATGCACACACACAGACACACACACACACAGACACACACACACACAGACACACACACACACATGCGCATGCACATTTGCTAAAAATACAGAACCTCAATCTAATCATGAGCAAACATCAAGCAAACTTAAATTCAAGGACACTCTTCAAAATGTCTAGTCATACTTTTCAAAAGTGTCAACTATAGTTACTTGTGTCCTAAGTCACTTCAGTTGTGTCCAATTCTTTGTGACCCCGTGGACTGTAACTCAAAAGTCTCCTCAATGTCTGGCTCTAGTTGATCACATCTTGATAGTTATATAAGATGCTAATATTAAGGGAGGCTGAGTGAAGGACTCTCTGTACTATTTTTTCAACTTGTCTGCCAGTCAAAAATTATTTTCAAGAAAAAGTTCAGGAAAAATCTTGTACAATTTTATTAAATGATTTTTTTTTTCAAAGATGGGTCCTTAATAATCTACTCAATATTACAGAGAAATCTGGAAGTCAGTAAGTCTAGCCCTTGGATTACAGAATCAGATTTTAGAGTTTAAAAAGACCCTTGGATAAGCATTTACAGTTCCACATCACTTTCAGGTATGGAGAGTAAGACCCAGAGGCACTGAATTACTAAAGTCTTTGTTCTAGAACTCAAGTCTTTTATCTGTCTATTCATTTTTACGTCTACTTTATGACACTGCTGGATTGAAATCCAAGAACTTTCACTCAATTTAATTAATTCAATTTAATCTAAATTCATAAGATATTTTACAAGAAACATAATATTCTAATGTCTAATATATTTATAATGAAATTATGAAAATCTTGCTCAAGAAGAACACAATGTTTTACTTTTCATAAAACCTTGAGTAGCACTTTGAGAAGTAAAAATAAACTTTGTAAGATTTGAATTTAGTTCAAACTACAAATCAATTTCAAGGAGCTCAGGGTTTGATTAAAATTCATTATTCCCTTTGGTTAGTCACCCTTTCATTTCTTCTTGCATGTAAGTTCTCCCTTGGGTGTTTGCTCACATACACGCACACACACACACAGAGCATTTGTTAAAATATGAAATATGATAGGTCATTTTATGTCATTTGGTATAACTGTCTGAGATGGCTCCATGATATAATCATGTGTATTAGGGGCCAGAGCAAGACAATGATAGTCTTGGCGCTCAGCCCATGTTTACTTTCAGTTTTTATTGCCGTTAAGATTTCTATTTCTCAACAAAACCTTTTCCACCTTACAATGTCTGGACTATGCATCTACCAGATGGCCTTGTTATACAATCAAGTTTAGTGGGATTAGACCAGATCACTGAATTTTAGAGATTCTTCACTACCACAGCTATTTCTTCGCTGAAATGCTATCACTCAAATAATGTATACAAGATACTCCTCAGGTCAACTCAAGTTTTCCAAAAAGCACCAACATAGATACCTGAACATATCTGCATTTTCTTTTTCCAAAAAAAGAATTCGGGTGCCAGAAGTGAAAGTACTTAGGACCACTATTTATGTATGTATGTGATGACAATATTTATTGGAAGACGTTGAAAAAAAATACTGTGTGGTTAAGCAAGATGTTAGGAAGATTATTCCAAATATTTCTAGAGTAGAACTTCTATGTCTTTATAGCTGAATCTCTCCAGGCTGGTCCATTACACTCTACTTTTCTCAGATACACTGGATCAAAATTCCAGAGTCATCTTTTTAAAACTATCTTTATTTATTTGGCTGTGCTGGGTCTTCCTTGTGTCATGTGGGATCTTTAGTTGCAGCACGTGAACTCAGCTGCTGCATGTGGGATCTAGTTCCCTGACCAGGGATTGAAACCAGGACGCCTGCTTTGGGAGCACATTCTTAGCCACTGGACCAGCAGGGAAGTCCCCAGAGTCATCTTTAACATCACCGCTTATTCACCCTCACCTCCTCTGTGTTCCATCAGAGCCAGTCTTTACCAAGTCTTGCCCATTTTCTGTTTACACGATTTCCTCAGTTGCTTCCTTTTAGTTGCCATTATCATCACCCCAGTTCAACCCCAATTGCTATTGCCAATGCTGGATATGTATGGTGGTGGGTTTGATCCCTGTGCTGGGAAGATCCCCTGGAGGAGGGCATGGCAACCGACTCCAGTATTTTTGTCTGGAGAATCCCATGGACAGAGGAGCCTGGCAGGCTACACTCCACAGGGTCTCACAGAGTTAGACACAACAGCAGCAACTTAGCACGCATGCACACAGCCAATTAACAATGTTGTAATAGTTTGGGTGGACAGCAGAGTGACTCGGCCATACATATATATGTATCCATTCTCCCACAAACTCCCCTCCCATCCAGTCTGCCACATAACACTGGCATAACAGGAATTTGATATATGGTTTTCAACTTGGCAGAGTCCCAATAACTATGTTCTTGTTCTCATATTCCTGTTTATCAGGGGCAGGGGAAGCAAATGAAGCAGTGCAAATTAAGATTGGGGACCACGCACATTGAATAAGCAAAAGAAAATAATATCAGCTAATGTGTGTAAGAAAAAGACTACCTCCAGGGAAGTGGGATGAATTGGGAGATTGGGACTGACATTTATCCACTACTGATACTATTAACCACCCTTACGGCAGAAAGTGAAGAGGAACTAAAGAGCCTCTTGATGAAAGTGAAAGAGGAGAGTGAAAAGGTTGGCTTGAAGCTCAACATTCAGAAAACAAAGATCATGGCATCTGGTCCCATCACTTCATGGGAAATAGATGGGGAAACAGTGGAAGCAGTGTCAGACTTTATTTTGGGGGGCTCCAAAATCACTGCTGATGCTGATTGCAGCCAGGAAATTAAAAGACACTTACTCCTTGGAAGGAAAGTTATGACCAACCTAGACAGCATATTAAAAAGCAGAGACATTACTTTGACAACCAAGGTCCGTCTAGTCAAGGCTATGGTTTTTCCCGTGGTCATGTATGGATGTGAGAGTTGGACTGTGAAGAAAGCTGATCGCCGAATAATTGATGCTTTTGAACTGTGGTGCTGGAGAAGACTCTTGAGAGTCCCTTGGACTGCAAGGAGATCCAACCAGTTCATTCTAGTGGAGATCAATCCTGGGTGTTCATTGGAAGGATTGATGCTAAAGCTGAAACTCCAATACATTGGCCACTCATGCGATGAGTTGACTCACTGGAAAAGACTCTGATGCTGAGAGGGATTGGGGGTAGGAGGAGAAGGGGACAACAGAGAATGAGATGGATGGATGGCATCACCAACTTGATGGACATGAGTTTGAGTGTACTCCGGGAGTTGGTGATGGACAGGGAGGCCTGGCGTGCTGTGATTCATGGGGTCGCAAAGAGTCGGACACGACTGAGGAACTGAACTGAATGAGAAGCGGTATGGCACAGGGAACCCTACTCAGTGCTCTGTGGTGACCTAAATGGGAAGGAAACCCAAAAAAAGGGGGGATGTATGTACACGTATGACGGATTCACTTTGCTGTACAGCAGAAACTAACACAACATTGTAAAGCAACTATATTCCAGTAAAAATTAATTAAAAAAGAGAATATATCCAAAATATTGTCTTGTATTAAAGACATGACTGAAAGCTACTGTTTATTCAACTGTGCTCTATATAATCTCACAGTAATTTGAACTTCATTTAATATTACATCAGTTCAGTTCAGTCCCTCAGTCATGTCTGACTCTTTGTGACCCCATGGACTGCAACGTGTCAGCCCTCCCTGTCCATCACCAACTGCCAAGTTTACCCAAACTCATGTCCATTGAGTCCGTGATGCCATCCAACCATCTCATCCTCTGTCATCCCCTTCTCCTCCTGCCCTCAATCTTTCCCAGCATCAGGGTCTTTTCCAATGAGTCAGCTCTTCGCATCAGGTGGCCAAAGTATTAGAGCTTCAGCATCAGTCCCTCCAATGAACACCAAGGACTGATCTCCTTTAGGATGGACTGGTTGGATCTCCTTGCAGTCCAAGGGACTCTCAAGAGTCTTCTCCAACACCACAGTTCAAAAGCATCAATTCTTCTGCACTCAGCTTTCTTTGTAGTCCAACTCTCACATCCATACATGACTCCTGGAGAAACCATAGCCTTGACTAGACAGACCTTTGTTGGCAAAGTAATGTCTCTGCTTTTTAATACGCTGTCTAGGTTGGTCATAATTTTCCTTCCAAGGAGTAAGCATCTTTTAATTTCATGGCTGCAATTACCATCTGTAGTGATTTTGGAGCCCCAAAAAATAAAGTCAGCCACTGTTTCCCCATATATTTGCCATAGATGATCCCATGTCATCCTTATACCAACATAGTACTATTTGAGTTTCAGTTCAGTTCAGTTCAGTCGCTCAGTTGTGTTCGACTCTCCGCGACCCCATGAATCACAGCATGCCAGGCCTCCCTATCCATCACCAACTCCCGGAGTTCACTCAAACTCATGTCCACAGAGTCGGTGATGCCATCCAGCCATCTCATTCTCGGTCGTCCCCTTCTCCTCCCGCCCCCAACCTTTCCCAGTATCCAGTCTTTTCCAGTCAACTCGTCGCATGAGGTGGCCAAAGTATTGCAGTTTCAGCTTTAGCATCAGTCCTTCCAGTGAACACCCAGGATCGATCTCCCTTAGAATGGACTGGTTGGATCTCCTTGCGGTACAAGGGACTCTCAAGAATCTTCTCCAACACTACAGTTCAAAAGCATCAATTCTTCAGCGATCAGCTTTCTTCACAGTCCAACTCTCATGTCCATACATGACCACGGGAAAGACCATAGCCTTGACTAGACGGACCTTTGTTGGCAAAGTAATGTCTCTGCTTTTTAATATATTATCAAGGTTGGTCATAACTTTCCTTCCAAGGAGTAAGTGTCTTTTAATTTCCTGGCTGCAGTCAGCATCTGCAGTGATTTTGGAGCCCAAAAAAATAAAGTCTGACACTGTTTCCACTGTTTTTCCATCTATTTCCCATGAAGTGATGGGACCAGATGCCATGATCTTACTATTTGAGTTTACAGACAAGGAAATTCAAGTTCAGAGAGGTTAAGGAACTGTCTTATTCTTATATAGCTAGAAGATAGCAGAATCAAGTTTTAAACCTATACTGTCCATCTCTAGAATCCTAGAATGCAGTTTTTCAGCGTCTTATGTGGTCCAACATGTCTGGAAGTACAGTAGCTTTGATTCTGTTTCTGTTAGTCAGATGAGTCATCATTCCTACTCTAAGCCATTTTACAACATGTTGTAAAATTCCTCTCCCAACCTAGAAAGTGATGGCACACACAGCCCAGTGAAGTCGGTATTATTAGCCCCATAATACCAGATCAGGAGGCTTCCCAGGTGGCACAGTGGTAAAGAATCTGCCTGCAATGCAGGAGAAGTGGGTTCTATCCCTTGGTCAGGAAGATCCCCTGGAGAAGGAAATGGCAACCCACTCTGGTATTCTTGCCTGGGAAATCCCAGGGACAGAGGAGCCTGGTGGGCTACTATAGTCCATGAGGTCACAAAGAGTCAGACTCAACTGACTGACTGAGCACTTCCAGGATGGAAGCTCAGAAATCAATTAATTTGTCCATTATCACACAGTTTATCAGTGACACATGGGAATCTGAACCCAGACAGTCCGATTTCCCTTCCCCTTCATAGCCATTTTGCCAATTTTAACATGGTTGTATTGATATTGGTTTGATGTTTCCCCAAAAGTAGTGTCATCCAGCTTTACCCCATGTACTCTGCTGCTCTATGTGTGTACACACATACACACACACACGTACATACACATGTAAGTGGGAAAGTGAAAGTCACTCAGTCATGTCTGACTCTTTGCAACCCCATGGACTGTAGCCTGCCAGGCTCCTCTGTCCATGGGATTTTCCAGACAAGAATACTGGAGTGGGTAACTGTTCTCTTCTCCAGGGGATCTTCCCAACCCAGAGACTGAACCCAGGTAAACAAAGGAGAGAGATTCAGAAATAATATTCCAAGGAATATGAACTATATTTATCTTAATATACAAACTATCTATGCAGTGGCTGGCATGGTTTGGGCTCTTAATTATCAGGAGTAACACTGGCTATAATTGTAATAATGTTAGCAACATAACTGGCCCATGCCTGATTTTTGCCAGCACTTTTTTTTCCCCAAGACAAGAAGACTAAGTGTCTGGTCCTGTCCAAACACAGAATATCTATAACTTGCAGACAGATATCAATGAAACCACCTTTGCATGTCTATGCTTTTGATTATGTCAAGGCACTAAGTGATCTGATTTTTAATCAGTCTGGGAGATGAAATAGCCACGTGAGTGAGTGAGTGAGTGAAAGTCGCTCAGTCATGTCTGAGTCTTTTGTGTCCCACGGATTATACAGTCCATGGAATTCTCCAGTCCAGAATACGGAGTGGGTAGCCTTTTCCTTGGAGAAGGCAATGGCAAGCCACTCCAGTACTCTTGCCTAGAAAATCCCATGGATGGAGGAGCCTGGTAGGCTGCAGTCCGTGGGGTCGCTAAGGGTCGGACACGACTGAGCGACTTCACTTTCACTTTTCACTTTCACACATTGGGGAAGGAAATGGCAACCCACTCCAGTGTTCTTGCCTGGAGAATCCCAGGGACGGGGGAGCCTGGTGGGCTTCCGTCTATGGGGTCGCACAGAGTCGGACACAACTGAAGTGACTTAGCAGCAGCAGCAGCAGCAGCCTTTTCCTTCTCCAGGGGGTCTTCCCAACCCAGGGATTGAACCCAGGTCTCCCACATTGAAGGCAGATTCTTTACCAGCTGAGCCACAAGGGAAGCCCAAGAATACCGGAGTGGGTAACCTATCCCTTCTCCAGAGGATCTTCCTGACCCAGGAATCAAACTGGGGTCTCCTGCACTGCACATGGATTTGTTACCAGCTGAGCTGCCACTTAGTTATGATTAACTGTCTGTCTTTCCTTGCACAGTACCCCTCCCCCAAATCCGCAGAGCACAGTGTCTAGCTGACAGTAAATACTACTAAATATTTTCTAAATGAATGACAGAATTTCTCACTTATTTTCCTTTTAGACCTTGAACTAAAGGGACAAATACAAAAATTTTGGTGAGCAGTTTAAAAATAATTCTTATTCCTTCATTTAAAAATAAATTTTTTTCTTTTAAAGTACTTTCATCGTTTCTTGACACAACACTGATATCTTGGGGGTATTCTGTTTTACTTTATAGGAGAGTCATAATGGTTATCTATTTTGATGCTTGCACAATCCCCAAGTCAACTCTGACTTCCTTTGGAAAACGTCACCGTTTGCCTCAGAGCCTATGAGATTTCTTTCCCCAGGACTTGGGACTGAGGTAAATTACAGACAGTCTCTCTGGGTGAGCACAACTGCTACATGCAAATTCTTGCACCAAAACAGCACTTGGTGCTTACAGAAATACAGTATGCTGGAAAGCAGAACAGATGCACAGAGAGAGAGACCACAGAAAGTCCTGACAGGCTTGGATCCCAGTCAGTCCCTTCCAAGGTCTGGGCAGAATCGTTGTCCTTAGGTTCCCTTGAGTTATTTCTGTAGCCTTAATATAAACAGCTCCTTTTATGGCTTAAGCCAGGTTAAGCGGGTCAGTTCCTAACAAATGTGACAATATATTTTAAATGAAAAGTAGTCAGGCATTGTTTTAAAAGGACAGATAACTTCCAGGAAATGTTGAGCAGTGCAAGAAATAGTTTCAGTGGGATTTCCTTAACATCCTCAGATGAGGCGACTGCATAGGTGTGCCCTGGCATTACCACGCAGAGGCAAACCACAGAAAAGCCTCAGATTGGTTTGATGGCTGAGCAAAGAGTAAATAAAATGCTGGGGCTCAATTAACAGGTTAGGGTTAGAGTTCACATCTCTCTGTTGTGAGCACGGGAAACAGGCACTCCTGAGCAGCACTTCTCAAAGTACAGTCCTGGGTAATAGCACAAGTCTCTGAACCCCATTCCAGACCCAGGAAATCAAAACATCTGAATGGGTACAATGCATTCAGCTGCAGAATCCCATGGATAGAGGAACCCGTCAAGCTGTGGCCCAGGGGGTCACAAAGAGTTGGGCACGATGAAGGCAACAGCACACACACATGTAACAGGCACAGCAGGTAACTGGCATCACGCTGTTTCAGAATCTGCTACTCAGGAAGTGGTGTGAAGACCAGCAATGATGGTGTCACCAGGGAATGTGCTGAAAATGAGGAGTCTCTCCCACCCACTTGACCTACTGAATCAGGATCTGCATTTGAACAAGATGCCCAGGTGATCCAGATGTTCATTAAAGTGGGGAAAATCTTGCTTAAGATCATTAGTTCCCTGCCTGGTTGTACACTAGAAAGACCCAGGTCACTTAAACACATGACCGTGGTCTGAGTTCCACTCCCTGGAGACTCTAAATTAACTGCTCTTCAGGGTGATCTAAGTATAAGCGTTTTTAAAATTTCCCCAGAGGATTCTAATGTGTAGCCAAGATTGAGAACCACATGTTAGCAGGTATGAGTAGATACGCCCTAGGAGAAGAAATTCAATTTGTCGAATGGATTTTGAAGCTCATAGAAGGGACAATGATCTGAAGACAGATTTCTTTTGATTTGAAGGAGCAAGACCCCAGAGGGGAAGAAAACTGCATTTCTTTATAATTTCCCAAAAAGACTGACTGGTTTCGAAAATCACAAGACAGATCATGGAGAAGAAGAACACAGAGTTTGCAAAGTGAACTATAGAGTCTAGAAAGCATGCCACCCAATAACCTTTTTGGGGAAAAGAGGGTTTTTGCTACAATACTTCTCAAGCAAAACCCAAGAAGATTGCATCCCTCCTAGCTGCTGGAGTAACAGATGCTTGGGTGGAAAATTAGCAATGGCCAAAGGAAGAGTAAGCTTAAAGGCAATCTCTGAAACCTGAAGACCCTGACCTATGAGTCCCAGTGGTAGCACAGAAGCACCTGCTGAGGGGGAGCCAGAAGAGGCCAAAATAGGAAAAGGAGGAACCAGGACACATGGAACTTTTGAGCAGTGGCCACTGGATTAATGACCGAAGCTTGAGCAACATGTCAAACACTGAGAGACTGAGCCATCCCTCAGCCAGAGGCCAACAACTACAGGTTATGTCCTTGGTCCAGGTACCCCTTTCTCCATCCCTGGACAAAAGGCTCCCCACCTTTGCTGTTCCATTCCTTGGCAGAGTTGCTGCAGAGGAAAGAGAGAGTCTTGAATCCAAACACATATTTACCCAAGTGATATTAAGTCTGAATCTAGACGTGACTGCAAGATTGAGGTTTTCCAATACCATAGTGGGAATGGAGGCTTGAGGGTTAAAGGGTATTTGCTTATAGAAAAATGAGGAAAGTTCCATGTCTGATTCCTGAATTATGCCTGCAAATTTCAAATCTGCTGCACTAGCTAATAGGATCTAGTCACCTGCCCATAAGGCAGTTTTCCTCTCATTAGGTCCCTGGGGACTTGGTGTCAAGACAAAAAGGCTTCTTTGAATGGCATTCATTTTGTGAGAGGATGTTTGCAAGAGGATGAGGATGGAGGAAAATGTTACAAGATCACGAGGCATAAGCAAGCCATCTATAGCTGAGAGAGAACTGGGACCAGAACTCGGGTCTACTAACTGAGATGTACCGATGAACTCTGAAACCCTCAAGACTATCTTGAGGTTAAGAATTCACCTAAGCAGCATCAATGGTCCTGTCTTAGCACAGGATATTTACTTATAGACAGATGAATATACTGCATTAATAGTATTAGTCACTGTAAAGTGAATCAGCCTCAGTGGACAAAGTTACTGACCAGTGAATGGCCTCAAATGACCATTTGCTGATTGTTAAGAAGGAATGAAAAAAGATGCAATTAAGAGATGACATCGCTTGGGAAGAAATCACATAGGGAATCTAATTTGGAGATTATTTAAAATAAAATATATATGAGACTCCCCTCCCCCAAAGAAAACCTAACCATCATTGATTAGACTAGTATAATAAAACCTGAGAAAATAAATTTCACTAGATGTTCTTGAAATTGCCTCAGCTAGAACACATTCATATACAATATAATTCTATATCTACTATGAACCCACTACAATGTTTATGTTAGTACCATGAAACATTTCTGGCAAATTTATAAGAATTCATTGAAGTATCCTTTCTGCCTAATCCAGAGGGGAGAAGAAAGTTGAAGGATTAAAATTAGTGATGTACATTTCAGCAACCAGTTTCTTGGAATGCTGCCCCAAACCAGAAAAAAGCTCTACATATGGAAAATACTCAATGAGGATAGAATTGATGGAAAGAGACAAAGTCTCAATAAATGGTCAAAACTGTCAGTGAACTGTTAATGATCTCTAAGTATTTGTTGAAACCATCTTAAAATAACCAAATAAAAGGGAAAACTGAACCACGTAACCAAGAAGTCTAATGTTCTCTGCTAATAACCCTGATTACCGAAACAATCCTTTAAGACAAATCCAGACTTTCTGACAGCATGCATAAAACATGATTATCTCGCTGTGCTATATGGATTTCTGATGAATCCTCACAATGAATTAGGCAATCAAGAATTGTTTACGATCTGTATCAAGAACCAGTTCCTTTTGCTTTGCTTTGAAACAATCTATCTTTGGACAACCCCCAAATATAGGTGGAAAATATTTATGCTCCCTAACCATGAGTTTTAGGACAGAAATGATGAGGTTCATAAGTCAATTCATAGTAGCTATGAGCTCAACAGGGAATTATAGGATTAAAATAAATCACTCTAAAAAGGTCTCTGACATAAGCTGTCTTGGTCCGTGGAGACCAGATTACTGCGGGGTTTCAAATAAAAATTTTTGCTACAAAGTTGATAAGTTTTATGTCCAATGCAGTTTTTTTTTAAAGCCATCTTGCTTTTTTAACATCATCTCTTGACAGAAAAAGGAGTGTTTGTTTTGTCTGTCTTCAGACTCCCTTGAAAGTTGCTCAAGAATGGCACCCAAAGAACCTGTGCCATGGGCAAGCTCAGCCTGCACAAGAGAGCTGCTTAAACACGCTGCATGGTCCAGAGAATGGTCCTTTCTAGGAAGCAGACTTTCTCATGTGAAAAGGAAGAAAAACTTACCAGGGTAATCATTCTTGTCTATGTCTGAATCTCCTCTTAAAGTAAAGCCGAATCCAGAAGGGACAGCCTGGGAGGCCCACACTCCTTGCAGAATCTGGGATGGCTTGGTGTTTAAGCCATTCTTGTTCCCGTTGTAAATGAGTACTTTGCCTCTTTGATCCTTGCCTGCAAAGGGCGCACCAATGGCAACGTCTGCAGACAGAGACACATCATTTCTCATTGAAGAATGTTAGAGAATTAAGTACAAAGAGCAACAATCCAAAGGGCTTCTTCACTTTTGCAGAAAAATGTGTAGGACTACAGCAAGAGGAAATTATCTGTTGCCTTTCATCCATCCAGAAAATATTTACCAAGGGCCTACTATGTGTCGGGTACAGTGGATTCAATGGTAAACCAGACACTGATTTTCAAAAGTTTATATTCTAGCGTGGGGAATAGAAAATTTGAACAAAGAAATAATCAGGGGGGACTTCCCTGGCCTTCCAGTGGTTAAGATTCCATGCTTCCAATGTACCGGGCACGGGTTCAATCCCTGTTTGGGAAACTAAGATCCCATTTGCTGTGCAGCATGGTTGAAAACACACACACACACACAGAATCAAGGAAAGATTGAAAAGTGACAAATGCTATGTCGAGGATCTTAAAAATATTGATATGATGGAGAGTGATTGGATTCTTATTTTAGATGAAGTGTTCAGACAAGGTGTCTGTAAGATTGACCTAGAAACTGAAGTCTGGGGACAAGATGAAACTGACCATGTGGAATCAGAAGGAAAAGCAGTCCAAGAAGAAGGGAAGACTGTGCAAAGGCCCAGGGATGCAAGAAGCTTGGCCCACCTGAAGAGCAGCCAGAGGCTGGGCTATGTGGAAACTCAGTAAGGGATGGGGAAGAGCTAGGTCAGAGCACTGGGCTGGATAGACCAGTTGAGGCACATTTGCAGGGTACTTAGAGTTTCTTGTTAAAAGAAATAAACATCTTCTTTCACAAAGATTATATTCTTGAATGATGACATCATTCCATGATGTAGGCAAGATTTATTTCATAGTCAAGTTCTCTGAGAAACTGGGAAAGAGCCCTATCGACTATCTCCCACTTAAACTTAGCACTAAATGAAAATGACCTTCTGTGTTCAACAGGATTTTCTAAACAATGCGCCTAACTAACTGAAAATCCTATTGTGTTCAACAGGATTGTTCTAAACAATGCACCTAACTACTTAGGTTTACATGAAAAAGAGCACCAATAACACAATAACATAACAATTCTATGCCACGACATCACCATGTGTCCTTATTTTGTCATTTGTCTATTCATCTTTGTTCCTAAGTAAGTCTGATAAGACTAAATAAATTGTAAATTGATTTTTACTATATAACAAAGATCATAAATCCACTTTCACTTAACAGGTAAGGATAAACTCTCAAAAAACTGAGCCTGTTGCAGAAAATAAATACATTCTCACATAGTAGATGAAAAGGGGTACTTTTCTCATATCCTCTGAGTCCATGAGTTGACATATGTCCCCTGGTTTCATCCCATTTTGGCATCATTTTAAAAATACCAACGCTCAGAGAGGCAGAACCCCTTTTAGGTCATTAGAAATGTCTCTCTTAGCTCTTAAAAGTATCATTAAAGGTTTCAGAGAAAAGACAAAAAGAAGAGAAGATAATGAAAAAGATGATTCCACCAATAATTTAGCATTATTTATTTCATGTGGTGTTCAGGAATAGGGCAGTTTTTTTAAAGCAACATATCAGTTGATGAACTTGTCTTTTTAAAAAAAATTTCCCTGGAACCATGAGCTTTTAATATGACTTTATGCTTTATAGTACTTTAAATGTTACCATACATTGCTGAGACATGTTTTTTCAAAGAAATCATAAAAGTACATGACCACGTGCCAAAGGTATTAATGAATACTTTGATTTGATGAGAATACTCCCTAAGCTCTTTTGTTGGAGCAAACTCCTGTTACTCCCTTGAATGTCAAGAAACCCATTATACCTTGGTTCTTAATTTAAAGGCCCTGAAAATGTATGCAAAATTTTATGTGAGCTGTCACGTTTTACTGAGGAGAGGGTACTTAGAAGCCATTCTAAGTTTGATCCCTGGTGCAGGCTCCTCTGTCCATGGAATTTTCCAGGCAAGAATACTGGATTGGGTTGCCATTTCCCCCTCCAGAGGATCTTCCTGACACAGGGATCAAACCCACATCTCTTGCGTCTCCTGCACTGGCAGCTGGATTCTTTACCACTGCACCATCTGGGAAGCCCCAACATCTATATTAGTCCAAACTAAATAAAGTTTAAATTACCTTGAAATTTTAGATAATTTATTAAAGATCAATCATAAGAATTGTTTCACATACAGCACTGTGAAGTCTGTTGCTTACTTCATGTAACAGTAACATGATATTATGGCACATAAGTAATTTTCATGCAGTGGTGTAAATTACCATTGTATCCGTCTTGGTTAAGGTCTCCTAAATGTGCCACAGCACTGCCGAATCTCCCGAAAACCTCAGTGCCTGCAAGCACCTGTGGGTCTCTGAAGATGAGCGCGCTCTCTTGCAGATACAGATAAACTTGCCCTACTTCTCTGGGGCTGCTCTCAAATTCACGTTCCATAAAGAGAGGTGCCCCAATCAGTATGTCATCCATCCTGCAGGGAACACAGAGAGAGAACAGCACAGATGTGAGCTGCTTTTGGGTAGACTTCTAATCAACGAAACGAGTACATTTCCACTGGTTTATTTCCTTTTCCAGGAGACATTTTACAGTCATCATATTTCTTTCATTGCTTTGTTATGTCTTCAGAATAGAATGCCGTAAGAAAATAAGAGTTGCTGAATTATCACATTGAACCTTTCAAACTATGTTAAAAATGACTACTTTCAGAAAACCACAGATATTTCACTCTTTTCAGCTTTTTAGCCTATTTCCAGGAAACGTACTTACACAAGTAAAACATATCAGAAAGACCTGACTAGGTTTTTTAAAACATGGATGAGAATTTGTCCACAATTTATTTTATTGTACATTTATATTATGAAGTTTTCTTGTGGTGATAAGGTTTAAAATAAAGCCTGTCCTCCTCTTTTCTTTTGGCACCTCCATTTAAATAAAACAGAGGCCAGAGAAGGTTCTCATACTGGCTAGAAAGGCAGAAAACAAAATTTTCCTCCCAAATGCAAATTTAGGTTTTTTCTTTGTGAAAGTAGATATTATCACAGAAAACTAGTAGATAATTTTTCAGATTGATAACATTTCAAGAAAGAAATAGCAATTGATTGCTGGTGGCGGTGGTGGTTTAGTCGTTCAGTCACGTCTGACTCTTGTGACCCCATGGAGTATAGCCTGGCAGGCTTCTCTGTCCATGGGATTTCCCAGGCAAGAACAGTGGAGTGGGTTGCCATTTTTCTTTTCCAGGGGATCTGCCCAGTGGGCTGCCATTTTCCTGCATCTCCTGCACTGCAGGTAGATTCTTTACCAACTGAGCCACTAGGTAAAATATTTTCTTAAAAATATTCCAAATGCATTTTATCACTCTGCTTCCATAGTCTGGGCCAAGAAGGAGGTAGGGATTGGGGCTGTTCCAAAACCTCGGGATTTTTCTTGGAGGAAAATCTTTATTTTCTTTTTTATGTTTTAAATTTCTGTTATTATTATTGCCAGGATGAAGAGGTATTTTTTTTTTTTTTTGTATTTCTGTTACTATTATTGCCAGGATAAAGAGGTATTTGTTAAACACCTAATTGTATGTGCTGCTGCCTTGTAGTTCAAAGACATCTAAATCCACTGGTTCTCTAGTGCAGAGATTGATGGACCATTTTTCCATTCTCCAAAGAAGGAACAAAGCCATACAATTGGTCCCTGAGGATATAAACATGACAGGGGACTGACACATCACCTCACTGTTTCCCACTGCCAACACTGGGGAGTTCTAGAAATGCAAAATTGTTCGACCTATCATTGTGAAAGATTAGCACATCCATGCAATCTTTGGATTCTTGGAGGATTATGACAACACTGATTTATTTTCATAGAGATAAAGTTCCCTAGATATTTAAGTGTAAGTCTTCTAAAATGTTCTAAACACCAAAAAGGAGAAAGACATTTGTTCTCAATTTATAATTGTTTCTCATAAAGCTGAGAGACAATAACTGTCTTGTATTCAATTGGTTCAATGTGCCTTGTAGAATATTTTGCACTTAGTGTCAATATTATTTTATGTTAGCAATAATACTACTTAACCATTACAATATATATTATTGTTCAGGCTGGAGTTTTAAAATCTTGATTTATAACTCATTAGTGAATTGTGAAATCAATGTAATGGGTCTTGACAAGCAATTTTAAAAAATGAAATAGAACAGAAAATATGAGTGAATGCATTGCACATAATAAGAGTAAATACTCTTCCATGAAACCTTTTCTTTCAGTTGTGTGTGTATACTGGGTTGCAATGTCAAATGTATTTCTAATTATGAGCCCACAGGCCAAAAAGCCACTGAAAAACTATTGCAGTAGGCTATGCATGCTACTAAGCTATTTCAAAATTTATTTTTCAAATTTTTTTTTTGAATATACTCAAGTTTAAAGTTTAACAATATTTATTAGTAAGAATGCTTTTCACTGAACTTCTGAAAAAGCAGTTGTATAACAGCTGGATACTATTCTAAAAATATATATAATATTATATAATCTCAAAGAAGAACAATGATGAAGAAATAATATTTATGATGAGGTTTTCACTAAAAGCCACCTTCTCTGCTTGGGTATTGTTGGTGGCTTGGATGAGATCTAAGGTATAAAAGTAGGATATATACACTAAACTTCATCTTATCTGAATTGTCAAATATTTGAGCATAGTTTTCTTTCAGTTTCTATGTATTTATTTGTGTCTCTTTTTTACGTCTAAAGAAGTATTATGTCCACTCTAATAATATAAGGTGCGGGTTCTTATCCTTTCACATGTTCTTAGAGATAAAACATTATAAATATTTTCCTGAAGAGCAAAGCATAAACATAGTGAGAGAGGGGGATGAGGGAGCCCATCGACGGGAATATTCATTATGAAGAATCCGAATTTAAGTTTCCTACAGCCAAATAGTATTTAATATATTGATTTAACTTTAACCCATAAAATTTTCCGTTTCTTCTTTCTCAACAGTTCTTAGTGTATGCTAATACCCAAGACTGATTTTCAGACTGATTTTCAGAATGTAGTTATTTATCAAAAGAAGGCAGGTTAAGAGGCTTTATATTAGAATTGATATCTAATCAATATAATTATTTTATGACAGGCAAAAACTAGTATGGCTTATCAATTACATTACAGAAATCAATTCAATCTGCAGCTTCTTTATGCTTTAATTTTCTAGGTTTTCTACTTAATCACTTCATAATGATTTCTCCTCTATGAGAGAATCCACTTGGACTAAATCTGGCACCAAAAGTTACTCAAAGCTGCTTCCTTTCAACTAAATTTTCTCTAAAATGCTCTCAAGTTAACCAACTGCTAAGAATCTCTGAATCTAATTCCTTTGAGATCTGCCGAGGCTAGAACAATCCAGTGGATTAAATTGTATTTCTGTGAATTTCTGAAATAGTATAAATACTAAAAGGGTCAAAAAGCCATAAGAAAATAAAAAACAGATCTGCTTAAGTTCAAGAGGAAAATACTATCTCCCTTTGTTGTTAAGTTTGTCCAGAAATTCCTAACAGAGTTTACACAGAAAGACTTCATTGCTCTGGCTGTCTTAAGATAACTAAACTGAAGTTAATTTCAGCAGCTTGTGAATATTTTCAAAACAGTCTCAGGCTTGACCCTATCAATGACCAATCAGCATGCATGCAACTGTTTAGTCTAAATTTTTGAAGTCCACTTCTGATACCTGGGTGTTTCTTTAAATAAAAAAGATACTGGGGAAATCCTCACCAGTTTTTTAATTTGGTCACATTAGTTAATAACACCGTCTTTTTTCCCCAGTGGTGGGTTTTGGAGCATTTGTAGGGACTTTGCTTTTGTTGCATAGTGGATAGATAGGATGACGTGTTTACTAGGTGATCTCACATACACTAGTACTTAATTATCCCTCAAATGGAGAAAGGAAAGTCTGCTTCAATCCTACAGAACCTGGGTCCTAACTTCTGAACCGTGAATGATCAGTTAGCTCGGTGATGTTCTTAATCACTGCACAACAATCTTAGTCACTGCACAACATTCACTCGGGTTCAGGACTTGAAAGATTTGGGTTATTGAAAAAAAGACTTTTGGAAAATTAGAAATTGGGTAAATAAGAATTAAATTTCAGTTCTAGTATAGAACTCTGCTAAATAATGTTCACTTATCATTCCTTAATCTCTGATAAATGCTGGGAAAGCTAGAAAGGGCTTTGTGAATTTAAAAAATTGTAGGACTCATAGACTCTCTAAAATTATTTATGAGTTAAACTAATAACAGTGAAATACAGCAGCCCAGTATGCCTAGTTTTAATATAATCCAACAAACTGATTTTTCTCATAGGCCATGACATTAAAAACCATTGATAATCGATTTTTTTTTAGCATTATTAAGGGCAATATTAAAGTTCTTTGGACGAAAATAACTGAAATTATGATTTTATATTTTTGTAAAGTAGAAGTCTGAATTTCTTTATAAAAATAATAGAAACTAATAAAATGCACATTTAATAAACAGATTCTCATCAAAGCCAAAACAGAGTAAAGACTTAAACACAGGTTTAAGTGCTAGAACAAAACTGGTGTTTCAAGGATGCTCAACAGATATATGTTGAATGAAAGAATAATAAAAAGATATTTTCCAAGAGATACAAAAGTTACCAAACTTATCTCCAATCATAGGCCATCACATAATAAATAAAGTTCATTTCTAGCTATACCGAGGTCATAGCTAATGTCTATCAATGATGTATCTAAAGTGCTTAGCCCAGATCTGGAACACAGTTAAGATTTTTCAGAGCTATGCTTCTTATGAAAATGTAAGCTCCATGAAAGCAGAGCCCTATTCCGTCTTATTCATTGCTACATTCTGAGCACCCAAGAACTATGTCTGGCATATACTAGGTGCTCCAACAATACTTGCTGGATGGATCAGTTCATCTCAATTTGTTGGTTTTCTTATTTAATCATTTGTTTAATCTTTCAGGTGCTTTTAGTGGGCCAGAGAGATGCTTAATAATAAGTTTCTATGAAGTAATGACTTAAACACAACCATAATTTATCATGCTGTTTGATCCAAGTTCAATTGTAATTTACTGCCATAATCTGAAACAATAACATTATTACTTTATCTTCTGCATGGGTGTCACTAGTATGCAAAAACAGGAGAAATAATATTTATGTGCAAATGTTTTATGAATGAATCAAGTGCTGAAGAGAGGTAAGCAAATTCCTCAATGGCTATGGATTTCAAATGGCCAAGGACTATTCAATTCATGAAATTAAAGATAAAACTAAGTAAAATGGTGTTTTCTCAGAAGTGCAGATGTGGTAAAGACATTAAAAAGGATGATAGAGAGTTCATCAGTAGTTATATCCTCTTGCCCTGAACTAAAAAAAACAACAAAAAACAAGAGAGCCTCTATCTTGTTGAGGAAATATAGAAGGATGTATTTCATGAAGGAAAAAATATAACATCTTTAAGGATGAATATAATATGCAGTGAGTGAGGAAGTTCTTATAAACTTACCCATCACTGTTAACATCTGATACTGCAACTGTATATCCAAAATAAGATGCCATCTGCAAAGGAAAACCATAAATAACATATTTTGTGTTCAAAAAGTCATCTCTCAATTTTCCCTGAAAGATTAACTACACTGCAGCACATTTTTTGCATTTAAATTCATAGACCCTTAGACGTGGACAGAGTATTAGAGTCATTTAGTTTAACCCCTGACCTAAGGCATAATGTTCCTCACAACAGCCCAGACATCTGCTCCGACAACCTCTGGAGATGTTCAACAATCAATCCATTCAGTTTGCCGATACAACTTTTAGAATACTTTTTGCTAAAACTGGTCCTTCTATAATATCTAGTTCTCAATCCTCCTACCTAGTTCTGCAACCTTGAACATCACAGAATAAATCGAATTTCATTTCCATATGAAATCTCACATGGAAATGACAGAAGCTCACCATCTTGCTTACAGATGTGTGATACCCAAGAAAAGATGACACCCCATGAGCACACTGACAGAAGTTAAGTAGGACGGACACTCTCTACTTGGTCTCTTTGTACCACTGAAGCATAAAAAGGTTTTCATTTGGGGCTAAACCATGTCTCAGTATCAATTCAAACTGAGTTTATCATCTGTTAAGGTTTCTAAGTCTTTTGTGAGTGTGACCAGTATACCTAATCTCTCCATATTCTAGCTCTTATATTTTTGTTTTTCAACCTGTGCTTTCAAGATTTATAACCTTTTCAGATTTGGCCCATAGTTTTTGCCTGCCAGGGTTTTTCATTTCCACATCTGCCATCCAACGCCTTAGCTTATTTAGCCTCCGATCACCTCCAAATTTTATCAGCCTATAGTCTACTGTAAAGTGTGCTCCATGGAAGGCAGAGATCTTGGTCTGTGTTGCTCATTCTTGTATCTGCATTGTTTGATCAGGTGTAACTCAGGGTAGGTGCCAGGTGCCAGATACTCTTTGCAAAAGAAATAAATAGATGAGTTAACAAGTATAAGACAATAATTTAATTCTGCCACCTCTTTTCTCTATTCCAAACATATACAGTTGTTATAGGAGGTGGGGCCTTCGGGAGGTAATTAGGTCATGAGGGTGGAGCCCTCATGAATGGGATGAGTGTCCATAGAAAAGGAACCCCACAGAGCTGCCTTGTCCCTTTCTCCATGTGAGGACATAGTGAGAAGATGGCTGTGAACCAGGAAGCAGGCTCTCACCAGACACAAATTCTGACTACCCTTTGATCTTAGACTTCTCAGACTCCAGAACCATGAGAAATAAATGTTTGTTGCTTTAGCCGTCCAGTCTACAGGATTTTTATGGACTAAGCCCCGGGTACCAGGTGCAAAATTCTCTTTGTTGAGGAAATGAATGCCTCATTTGACTGTGTCATGCAATAATTCAGTTCTCCCACGTCTTTTCTTTACTCTGCACAGATGTAGTGAAATTCTTATTCCTGTGTAGCACTGTGTGACCTCACTCAGAGGAATTTCATCATTTACATATTAAGTTCTGAGGCTCAAGATTGAAGAACTAGGTGGTATTGAGGATGAAAAGTTACAGAAAGGCCAAATTTAACAATGTTTAAGGAGTTTTTAATGGTAAAAATGTAAAACAAAAAGACAAGAGAGAAGTCTTGCCATATTTTCATAAACCATTAATTATCGCCACTCGAGAACAGTTGTTCAAAATGTATAAATTCACCCAACTGCACAATCATCGCAGCCTTATATCCCTGTATTTACCACAAGAGCCTCATGAGAGACATTGTTAAATGCTTTGTTGAAAACTGCACAGTCATGGATAGACTAAAGCCCCAATAGAGGCAGAAATGTCAAAAATGCTCTGTATTCTTAAAAAAAAACTATCAAAATTACTTGACAAATATATGATTCCAAATTTCTGTGTCAAGCTAAGAGCTGAGCATTTCAGGATCTTAAACCTGGATCTTCCTGGGATCCAGCAGGTCAAGACGGTCACTTGGCCAGATTCAAATGTGAGGTTTCTAGAAGCTCCAGAACCTGGGTTGGTGGTTAGGAGAGAAAGTTGGTGGCCTAGAGAGACTAACTCAGTTCAGAATTGCCTTCCTTACACAACAGGGCCACATTCATCCTTTAAAAAAATGTGACAAATTTCAGCATGTCATAAGACCCAGGAAAACCCAGAGTAGGAAATGAAGTGTGACCCCAGGTCATCAGGATATCAGCAGCCTTCTTCCAGAGAATTGACCCATTGATAATAAAACCATAGCCAGTGACAGTGGGTAAGGGGCAAACATCTAGTCCCTGGGAGGAAGGGACCAGAACCAGAGACTTTGTCATCTTCCATATATTTTGGGTTTGGGGAGGGTTCCATTTACTATGAGGGCAGGAGGAGAGTCCAGACCCGTTGACTCTGACCAATATGTGGAACCTCGAAGAAGTCTGTGTCTTCTCAGAGGGAAGGTGGGTACCCAGAACTAATCACCAGGCAGACTACATACAGGACTGTACCATAATAGGACTGTTCTCAGATTTCAGAAATTAGTGACTTTTTAGAAAATTAATTTGGGTATAGCTGTTTTACAATATTGTGTTAGTCTCTGTTGTATGATGAAGTAAATCAGCTGCATGTTCACATATATCCCCTCCCTCTTGGACCATCCTCCCATTCCACACCCCATCTCATCCATTTAGGTCACCACAAAGCTTGGTGTGCTATATAGCAGCTTCCCACTAGCTTTTAGGGAGCATATTCTGCCTTTACATCACCTAGCAGTATCTGAAATCATCACGGGCACATACTCATTTATTAATTAACTGTCATCTCCTCAACTGCCTCCCCTGTACCTCTGCATTAGAGTTGTGGGACCTTGTCTGATACAAGGTTATACTCCTAGTGCTTAGAAGAGTTTCTAGAACATAGTAAGTACTAGGCAAATATTTATTTTACAAATGAATAATATGAATATTATAATAGTGCAGAGTGACATTCACTATTTGATATTAAAATGTATTTACCTGTTCACCAGTGAAATTCTGAATAAAGGTCATATCTGTAGAGTTAATGATTGAAACCTGAAATCAGAGAAATTAGATAGGTTATTTCATTTGGCATAGAACTGGAGAACTTTTTTAAAAGTATAACTTAAATCATTTATAAATGTTTGTGAAAAGTCATAAATGGTTAGCTCTATATGTAAAAAAAAAATAGTAATCCCAAAGAATGATCTTAAAAAACTTCAATTGAACTTTTTATTTATGGTTTCTGAAATCCTTTCAGACAGAATGCACAGCCACTAACTGGATGTAAAGAAATGATATTTGAATTCAAGAATGCTGAGAGCAACTAATCTGATGGTCAGTTAATGTAATCAAAAATTTAGTCTAAATTTCATTTCTGTACATATGCTATTATGGGACATTGATGATTATGGCTTCTTGCAAAAAGAAAAAAGAAATTTGAAAGTGTTATACATAGCAAAATTATTCCTTTTCAGTTCTATCCAGCCAGCCTAAAATCTATAGTTATTACAAGCTGACCAGACTTTTAAAAAGTATTTTAAATGCTTTTCTTTTCATAAGATCTACTTATGTCCTTTTCCTATTTTTATGGCAACTAGTATAATGGGTTTGAATAGTAGCCCTCCAAAATTTATATTTTTCCAGAACTTCAGAAGATGAGCTTATGGGTCTCTAGATGAAATAAGTAAAGTTAAGGATCTTGAAATGAAATCATAGTGGATTTAGGGTGGCCCCTGTGTCTAATGATGCTGCTGCTGCTAAGCCGCTTCAGTCGTGTCCGACTCTGTGCGACCCCATAGACGGCAGCCCGCCAGGCTCCCCTGTCCCTGGGATTCTTCAGGCAAGAACACTGGAGTGGGTTGCCATTCCAATGATAGGTGTCCTTATTAAAGGAGGAGAGGACACACAGACATAGACGGAGGAAGACCACACGGAGGCCAGGGCAGAGATGGCGGTGAAGCTGCCACACGCCAAGGGAAGGCAGAGCCACCTGAAGCTGGAAGAGGCAGGAAGAGTCCTCCCCCATGTGTGTGGGAGGGAGCGTGACCTTGCCATCACACCTTGATTTCAGATTTCCAGCCTCCTGAACTGGGAGAGAACAAACTTATGTTGTTATCAATCACCCAATTTGGGGTCATTTCTTATGACAGCCCTTGAGCACTAACACACTAGTGACATAACAATCGACCTTATTGTGTTTACTGTGTGAGGCATATTAAAATGTTGATCATGTCAACAATGGGATCCTCTGCAATTACTCCCAAATTATGCACAAGGCAGGGCTAACTTCATGGGTATGTGACCTGTGCGGTCAGGCAGGGCCCTACATTCAGATGTGCCCTATCCTTTGGATAGCCCAGCTGTCACTGTCCTGAAATCCTTACGAATTTCAAACAAGGGGCCAGGCATTTTCACTTCACACTGGGTCCCACAAATGATGGAGTTGATCCTATATATGGATCAGAAAAGAATCTAGCCTCCCTTTTCATAAGCAAACAAGTATGGATCTTTAAGGGCACTTTAAAAGATTTCAAAGATTTAAATCATTAAAATGATTTTTAAACAATGATTCTTTGCACACATGCAAAATATCCTATAACACATTTTTAGTACTCACATATCCAAAATTCTGTGCGCCTCTTGGAACTCCAGCAACCAATTCTGTGATGAAAAGTCATTTAGAAGGTAAATTACAGAGTCTACTATAAAGCTATTCAACAAATCAGCTAAAGATGGTACTTTTTGAATAAGTAACAATCATGAATCACGTAGACAGCTGGAAGTTTGAAGTTACAGTTTTACATTGGCTTTTGCCTCTGCTACAGAAAAAGAAAACAGGGGATTCGAAGTTGTACTTTGAGAATCACCTGTCTCCACCAGAGCTTCCATGTGTTTCAGCCTCTAGAACATAAGCCTGCCTTCTCAGATCTGTGTTTTTTGTCAGTGAAACCTCTTACTCTGGTTTCTCCAGCTTTCATTGTATTCTGAACTAGTCTCCTGTGCTAGCGTACAAAATAACATCTCCTGTCCCGCTAAGGGACAGTGTTCAAGCAATTTCATTTACCTAAGGAAAAACCACATATCATAAATGATTGAGCCTGGCCGCCCTGGAACAGAATTCTAGGGCATCCTCTAGCCAAGAGTATGCAAAGAAGCAACTCCGGTGAAACGGGGGTCGCATGTTCCAGTGCACAATGATATGGCTCTAGATTCTGAAAGCAATGGTTTTAGTCCTTGGGTCTTCCATAAATCCAGGATCAATCCTGGAACCTAACTTTTTCCAGTCACCTATAAAAGACAGGATTTGGAACTAATTGATTATCAAAGATCTTTCCAGTTCTCAGTTCTGTAAATCTAAACTATCCTTTGATTCATCTGGGGTTAAAATGTTAGTTTAATTTAAAGGAAGGGAGCCTGGAAGAAAAGTCCCCTTCCATTCAAATTTCCCTTTCCTCAAACCTGCTCCTAAATGTATAGCACAAATTCTAACATTAATTCTACCCCACATACTAAACTCTAGGAGAGTTGGGCATTCATGCTCTTGGAGTGTTAATAATCAGAGAAGATTCATTTGGGTTTAGATGTTGGACTTTTAAGTAGTATCAATAAATTCACACATTCAATCAACATTGACAGGCAACCATAGGCTACAGCAGGGAATGAAGACTAAATACTCTCATAAAGTTTATATTTGAGCTGGAAGAGGCAGTTAATTTGAAAAGTAGAGTCCATTAAATGTCATGTTAGAAGAGGATGAGTGTAGAGTGGAAGAACTAAGCAGGTAAAACGGTACTGGGAGTGCTCAAATTGGGAGGAGGAAGGAATTATGATTTACCTGGTGGTTGGGGAGGTCTTGGCAAGAAGATGACAGGTTAGTGAAAACTGAAGAAAGTGAGGGAGCAAATATTATGGAGATCTGGGAGACATATGTTCTAATCAGAAGGAAGAGCACGTGCAAAGGACCTGAGGTAGACGTGTGTCTGGAGAATTCAAAGAACAGCAAGGAGGGCAGGATGGCTGGGGTAAGGAGTAAAGGATAAGGAGATGAGGTTAAAGTAAATGGGATCTCAGGAACAGATCTTTTAGGTCATTGTGAAGACTCAGGATTTACACTGAATGAATTGGTGAGTCATTCAGCAAGAAGCAACACAATGTGACTTCTGTTTCTAAAGGACCAGTTGCCTACTGGATCTAGACTACAGGAGGACAAAGATGAGAGCAGGGAGACCAGTTAGGAAGCTACTGCAAAAGTGTTGATGGAGACCTGAGAGTGGTAGCTGTGGAGGAAGTGAGAGTCAGATTCTGGCTGGCTTTTGAGTTTAGTTAGCAGAATTGGCTCATGGATTGGATAAGGGTGGGGAGTGGAGGAAAGAGCACAATCCAAAGCTGACTTGCAAGGAATTTTGCTTGAGCAGCTTGGAGGATGGTACTGTCACTTACTGAGATGGAGCTGATGGAAGGGAGAGCACGTGGAATGATCAGGAGTTCAGGTATAAGCACATTAAGTTTGCAAAAGCCATTCAAATAGCGATGTTGAGTGTTGAGTAGAGACTCTAGGTCTTACACTACATTCCAGATTCATGGGTACAAGTATAGATACATGTATGGATGTTTACTACGGGCACCTAAAGAAACCATGGTCAGAGAAAATGGAGTTGACTTATTTCAGGATTGGACTTGTCAAATAATAAAGATGAAGGGGTATTATGCCAGCTGAGATGCATGGCAGCCACTGCTTCTCACATCCCATAAACATTCAGAATTTTGTTAAAAAACAGAAATGTATTGTGAAGTAATTTTCCTTCAATAAAAAATAAATTTGGGGAAAAAAATAGAAATCAACCATCATACTAGGAACTTTGGAGCCTGCAGCCTCATATGGCTACAATGCTATAAAGTTATTTAAAAGTAATATTGATTAAAAGTTTCAGAATCATTTAAAAATCACATTCCTAAAAGAGCTTTTTCAGGTCACTCTACTTTTCCCCATGTTTTATAGATGGCTTGATTTCAACCATGTCTCTCACCTTGCTGAGAGTCCCCAGTAAATTCCCCAGCAGCAACTGAATATCCTGTTTTAAAGAAAAGAGGTAAGAGAATCAGACGTTTGATGCCTTTACAAATGATCTATAATCTAGAAACATGAAGGAACTATCATAGCATTACGCTGTGCAGAAATCCTGACAAATACTGTAATATAAAAGTCTGGAATTCTATAAAGAGAAAAACTAATCAAACCAAGATGTACACTAAATCTTAGAAGTATAATAAATCTGCACCTTCTGGGTGTGGCTACATGATTGGATTTTGAGGTCCCTTTTAGAAGTAGGAATGCTCCATTGCCCATCTTTAAGTGTGAATGATGGTCTTTGCATTTCAAGAGCTGCTGATTCATCATAATCAGATATCATTACTCTAAAAGGTTAACTCTTACGCTCAGGTTTTGCTATTTCTGATCACCAATAAGGCCTACTTCTTAATACCTTTGCTGAACTAAGAAAAATGCACAATGTGAGAGATGCAAATTAAGTTTTATTTGGGGCAAAAGGACTATAGCTCAGGAGACAGCATTTCAGATAGCTCTAAGCAACTGCTCCAAAGAGCTAGGAAGGAAAGTCAGTACATATGTGATTTTGGTGAAGGGGGAGTATATGCAATCAAGCACATAATTTTTCACTGAAGGTTTCTGCTAGTCAAAAGGAGCAGTCGTCACCATGAAGGAATTTCATGCTTTTCTAGATATAAGGAGATACAGGAACTGGGGCTCATAAAATCATCTCCTGAGAATATCTAACTATCTGAAGACTTGTTCTGCCAGTTTTCCCAGAGTATAGAGTGCCTCATTTCTGCTCTCCACCCTGAACTTCTTTCCAGGGGGTGTTGAAGGTCAGCAACTGCAACAGCACATGATTTAAGCTTTGCATAGGTAGATGACAAGTGCCCATAGCAAGTGTCAATTTGTATTTGAACCTTTGATGATAATTCCCCACGAATTTTACTTGGCTCTAAAATGAGGTAAGGTGATAAAAGAGAACTACACTGTTTTAAAGTTCATTAAGGAATCACAATGCCAATACAATACCAAAGAAACAATAGTGATGAAATGGCATTGTGTGGCTGCACATTTTAAGAACATTTCAGCAACTGGAAAGTTTTTTGTTCTTTCTAGAAACTGGAAAAGACTACCATCATTTTGCCCAGGTAGCACAGGGCATCCTCACTGATACACAGTATCTACAACTGGCAAAATATTTTATATGCAATAGACTGTCAGGGAGCCTATAAAATAGCTATCAAACTATGTCGATTATACGTAACAGCTGAATCAAAAGACAAGAAAGTTAAGACACTTCAAGCTAGTAAGAAAATTTCCGTAAGGTGCCATATATTATCAAATAAGTGAGGGATAAAATTTGCCTCAACATTTCATATGCTTGTCTTTTGAGAAATCACAAATATCTCAAGCAATGCATCTCACCAAGGTAACTGTCATCGTAGGAAGCTGGAGCCACTTCTGTCTGCTTTTCTCCAGCCAATTTCCTTAGGATATCCTTGAATGAGTAGTTTGCAATGATATCTGCAATACTGGCCGTGATCACCTGACCTGTGCTCGAACAGATTAATAGGTTACCTGAATGAATGTGCGAGTCAGGCCCTCCCCACGCAGACACAAGGCATTTGAACAACATTCATGCTTTTGAAAATGATCATGAGATTGCTTTGCATTTTTGGCAGTGAATTTCCCTGCCTTGCTCTAGAATTGCAAGGTAAAGTCGCTAACAGTTGCTTAGAGCTTTCCATGCTGACAGAAGAACCAAAGATGAACTATGTAATCTTTTTATATAACATTTTTTTCTGTTTTCTTCTTGGAATATAATTGCTTTCAATGTTGTGCTAGTTCCTGCTGTACAATGAAGTGAACCAGCTATATGTATACAAACATCCCAACCCACCCCAGCCATCCCACCGCGCCGCCCCCCCTGCCGCCCCGCCCAGGTCATCACAGCACTGAGCTGAGCTTCCTGTGCTACCCAGCAGCTTTCCACTAGCTTTCTGTTTTATACACGGTAGTGTATGTATGTCAATCATATTCTCCCGATTTGTCTCACCTTCCCCTTCTTTCTATCAAAATATAGTTGATTTACAATGCTATGTTAGTTACAGGCATGCAGCATAGTGATTCGATATTTCAGAGATCAGTACAAGATAATGGGTATAATTCCCTGTGCTATCCAGTATATCCTTGTGACTTATTTTTTTCACATATGGAGAAGGCAGTGGCAACCCACTCCAGTACTCTCACCTGAAAAATCCCATGGACAGAGGAGCCTGGTAGGCTGCAGTCCGTGGGGTCGCTACTAGTCGGACACGACTGAGCGACTTCACTTTCACACATTGGAGAAGGAAATGGCAACCCACTCCAGTGTTCCTGCCTGGAGAATCCCAGGGGTAGCGGAGCCTGGTGGGCTGCCGTCTATGAGGCCGCACAGAGTCGGACACGACTGAAATGACTTGGCAGCAGCAGTCTGCATCTGTTAATCCTGTACCCTTTAATTGTATCTGTTGTCTCCTGCCTTCCACACTTCTTCCACATCCAAATGATAAACATATCTAAGAGTGAAGACACCTGTAGGCAAAATTTACGTGGCTAAATTTTTATTCTCGACTATTCTGGCTATAGGAAACACCCTCTAGCTTTGAGATCATCTAGCCAAAATATATCCTGTTACAGATGGGGAAACTGTGACCTAAAGTAGGGGTCTCTGAGCCCATGTAGCAGTCTGTGGCCTGTTAGGAACCAGGCCAAACAGCATGAGGTAAGAGGCAGGATAGCACATGAAGCTTCATCTGTATTCATAGCTGCTCTCCATAGCTCACATTACCAACTGAGCTCTGCCTCCTGTCAGACCAGTGGCGGCATTAGATTCTCATAAAAGTGTGAACTCTATTGTGCTTGAATCATCCTGAAACCATCCCCCAACCCCCAGTCTGTGGAAAAATTGTCTTCCATGAAACCGGTCCTTGGCATAAAAAATGTTGGGGACCTCTGGAAAGAACTTGAATACACTCACTAAGGTCACATGGTTTTGCTGTTGGAATATTCTGCATTACAAACAAGGTCCTTTTTGGCCTTCAACCCACTCCAGTGTTCTTGCCTGGAGAGTCCCAGGGACGGGGGAGCCTGGTGGGCTTCCGTCTATGGGGTCACACAGAGTCGGACACGACTGAAGTAACTTAGCAGCAGCAGCAGCAGTAATACTTTTTGTGTTCTCTCAGAGTACTGATGTATTAGCTCTAAATCACTTACTAAGTTAATAGATTGTAAAACATATCAGCTGAAACTAAAGGAAGAAATTACATAATCTCTAAGTCATTCACACTTTATGCTAAAATATATGCACAAAACATAAAAGTAAGACAATGGAAAGCAGTGAGACCCAGTAAGACACCAGAGTTTTAGCAAAAAGAGAATCCATGGCCACCAACATTGATATGATAAGAACACTGGCTAATCTCCCCAAATAAAGTCACTATCAGAAGTCTCGAAACATGATTGTATTGAGATAGACATGAATCAAAAAGACGGCCAGCAATGTTCCACTACAACTATTATGCATTCCCATATTTATTGTGGACATCTAAGGAAAAAGTGTGATCTCATGTTCTTTGGGAGAAAACTGGAGGACTGCTTTCAAGAGACTAACATTAAATATTAAATTTAAAGCCAGATTATTCCTTGGGAATTTACCCATTCCCACAGTCATTCTGTTTGAAGTTCCAAAAGAATAAAACTGTTAAACCAGGCTATAACTATCTCCAAGTGGCCGTGACTGAAATGACTGCTCTTGTATTAAAATGATTTTATTTACACATGCGTTTCTGAACAATGTCTGCAGAATGTGCCAATTTTCTGTGGGTAAAAGTTGAATACCCCCTCCCTCCTTCTATGAACACACTGTCTTTGCGTGTTTCCTTTAGTTGCTTCTATAATCTTAAGACTGAGTAAAAATTTAAAGTATCTGTCTCAGACAAATCCCTGTGCCCTTGATATGGCTGATTTTCAGTCTATCATACCCTTTTTTCATGCCCTTTTTTGGTATCATACCCTTTTTTCAACATAAAGAATTATGTGAAATTAATCAAATCATTTAGAACAAAATCTTTTCAAATACACACGTTTTATTCAACCACTGCATAAAATATATTACTTTCCAGTTTACAAAATAATGTTTAAAGCCTTCAGAGGTTAATTCTTTGATGTTCATAGCTGTATACTTACAAATTAAGCTAAACAGTACAGTAATTTCATGTAAAATTTTACCATAAATTGATCTCACCTGTATCTTTCACACTAGCTTTTTAAACATGATCAGGTGTCTTCCATTAAAAAACAAAAAAACACTTCATTCAACTATTCATCTCTCTCATATTCTACTCTGTTCTAAACTTGACGGCCAAAATTGTCTGTATTCTCTGTAATCTCTCTTTAGGTATCCCATTCACATTTCTGGCTTCAGTTATCACCAGTATGCTAGTTCTTATTTTAGCCCAGATATCTTCTCTGAGTTTAAGCTCACACATCTAAATACTTACATGAAAAGTCTTAGACATCTCAAACATGTTCATATTCAACATAACCAAAAGCAAACTCATCATCTGCCTTCCCCAGCCCCCTCCCAACCCATCGTCTTCTGTCTTCCCGTGTTCTCCACCTGAGGGACTAGGATCCACCTACACCTATTCAGTTACAAAAGACAGAAGCATATTCGTGGGACTTCTCTGGTGGTCCAGTGGTTAGGACTTGGTGCTTTCACTGCAGAGCACAGGTTATATTTCATCTGTCAGCCAGCATTCAGAGTACACGACACCCCTGCATGGGACCACCCCAGAGAAGACTCCTATGCTCTCACAGCCCGGTCTTGACATACCTTTCCTTGCTAGTATCATGCCTGGAGTTTCTCAGCTGGCCAAAAATTTCCAGATGGTAACCTCTGCAAGTTCCTACTCATTACTGTATCCTCAGCATCCAGCACAAAGTCTGGCATGGCCTCAATATGCATTTGATGGATAAAGGAATGTAGTTGTCACAGTATTGTAAAGTATCATTTATATCATAAAGTATCAATGCAAACCGAAATGATGCTTCCTTCACTGGAGAAACTAACAATTTGGAGAAAAAATTAGCAAAATAAAAAGTCAGCACTTGATGTTACTTCTGTTTCATCTCCTTGTTGGAAACAACCAAGGGGATTTCTTCTCTGCTAACAGGACATACCTTGCCAATAAAAACTTCCAGGGCCTCCAACTATAAGGTCTCCATTCTACAAAACAGAAACAGCAACAACAATTGAAAAACTGAGATTTTTTTTTTAAAGGATGAGAAATCACTGTTCATAAGCATTGCCCAAACAATTTGCATACATAAAGTAATTTTTAAAAGAGACCCTTATATCTGAGTCATGCAAGTCATTTTCTTTCCTTCTATAGCTTTGTTATTTATATGTTATCACATTAAATAATTTTAATTAGATTCAATTAGGTAAGAAAAATTTTCTCCCCTGAGAATACATATATTCAGGCTTTTGGCACTGCCTCAGGTAAGCAAAGGGCTTTCCTGGTGCCTCAGATGGTAAAAAATCTCCCTGCAATGTGGGAGACCTGGGTACGATTCCTGGGTTGGAAAGATCCCCTGGAGAAGGAAATGACAACCCACTCCAGTATTCTTGCCCGGAAAATTCCATGGACAGAGGAGTCTGGTTGGCTCCAGTCCATGGGGTTACAAAAGAGTTGGACACGACTGAAGCAACTAACACTTTCAGGTAAGCAAAAGATCTACATGTTTCATGATGTACAGTTCTGCAGACATGGTCTTTCCAGACTATCGCAATGAAAAAAAATTTGGTTCCTGTTTATTTCAAGGTCACAGTAATGCCTATCTTTTCCTACACATCTGCAAACCCATCCTTTCCCAAGAGAGAGTGTGAAAACTCCAGATAAAAATTTTCCATTTTACTTATCACCCCACCTTCCATATCTTGCATCCTTAGCTTTCAGTGTGGAAGAACACACAGTACAAAGAAAGTAAGATTTTAGACGTTGAGATTTATATTTTTTCCAAAATCATGGCATCTTTGCCTCCTATATTCTTACTAGATACCTCTGTGTTTAATTTTGTGAAAGGATATGTGAATTTTAACAGTAATGTAAAATCTAATCATTCAATTACAGCTGAGATAAAAATTATAGATTCTTGTGATCTTTTTAGAAACATATTTCTTCACTAAGTTTTTGCAATTTTCATTTACAAACAGACTGTTGTTTTTCAACCCATGTATTTCTTTTCTATGAACAGATTATCACATGCATAGATTATTACAAACAAATTTAAAGAAATTGACAAAACAGGTTAGGTATATACCTAAATGTTCTTCTGATGGTGGCAGTTACTAGAGGTAGATAGAAGTGGGAATGAGAGGCAGGGGGTAAAAAAAAAAATCAAACAGATAAAATAAATTTTAGAAGTTATAAGACCAAAAGAATTTACCTTATAAAAATCCAGACTAAATCCTGCTTGGCAGTAACCCTGACCTTCAGGATCAGCATTGCCTGGAATGATTAAAAGATACAAATATATAATGCTATCATTCCCAAGATATATTTTTAATAACAAGGATACTCTCTTATTTTCCCTATAGACTTCTAAACTTAAAATGATCAGTATGTGTTCTTTTACTTATTTCAAAAATTTATTCTAAGTAACTTCTTAAAGAGTTCAATCTGTTTTCTTATCCCAAATGGCACTGTCATTTTATACTAAGATCAATAGGAATAATGTTCCTTGAAGTTATGATACTAGGTTTTACAACTCATGTTTACTTGAAGAAATAATATGTCCATCTCTCAATTATGTTCCAAGTTTCCCAAATGGCAGTAATGTGTTTCCAGAGCACCCATGTGTTCTGACTGAAGCAATGCTACACGAACGAGAGAGCGAAACTGGCTCACGTGGGTGGATACTTCCTGCTGGGAGCACCAACGAGAGTTTTAATTTTCATGATCTCTCATACAAAATTAACTTCAAATTATTCTATTATCATTAGGTAAATTTGGACATTGCATTTCTGATCACAAGGCATCTCACAGGGACACTAGTGTTCACAAAAGAGAACACTCTCTAGCCATGGCTTATTTTACACTCTCTGCAATGCAATTCACTAAGTGAATGTCCAATTGGATTTTATTACACAGCTTTTTAAACCATAAGCAGGTCAACATGTGGATTCTCAGCATATTAGAATCCTGGGACATCAGAATGAAGAATGTACTACTTGTCAATTGCACTTTAAAAGACCATCTACAATTTCTTAAGCACTTAAATTAAAACCAAATACAGTTCAGTGGAAGGAATCTCAGTTATTATACTGTTAGATTCAAACATGAAAATAATTACCCCTTTCTTATCAAGGATACTCCTGAATGGAAACTAAAATAAGAGGGCAGGAAAGGAAATGCATATCATCACAGGAAGAATTTATAAGCTGGACATGTGCTTGTTGCAGACAATTTCTGAAATGGGTCTGGCCTTTGCAGCTTTTCCTAGAATGTCTTCTGTTTTTTCTTTTCTTTGGTTACTTCTTAGCTAATTTTAGCACTGTCATCAGCCATTCTTTCCAGATGCTCCCTTTATATTTTAAAATACTTTTTTACCTCATATACTCTATTGTGACTTTTTTTTTTTTTTGGCGATCTGTTTTTAATTCAAATGTCAATTGATGTTTTGTGGGCTATTTTAGGCTAAGTTCTACTTTTCCAGCTTTGCTGAGGTATATTTAATATACAAAAATGCACATCTTAATGTGTACATTTTGATGAGTTTAGACATATGCCTGATAGCACGATACCACTACCACAATCAAGGGAATAAACATATTCATTACCTCTAAAAGTTTCCTGTGCACCCCCTGCCAAACAACTTTGCTTTTTTGTTTGTTTTTTTGTGGTGAAAACAGTTAACAGATCTATCCTCATAACAGATGCTTACTGCACAGTACCTTACAATATATTTTATAACTATATTTCTGGTTCATAATTATGAATGTTGCAGAGTTCCTTAAAGTCTCATCTGTATAATCTCAAATGTCCAGGTACCATTCTTCTAGAAGTCCATGTGTGTAAATATTTGTATGTACTCAGAAATATAGATGAATACATGATATATGATTATGTGATACACATGTGTAATCTTGACTATAAAGAAATAGATTTTAATGCATAAACCTTTTTAGAAATCCTTTTGAAAATCAACTCTGACTTTTTCAATATTGTAAATTATTCAGAAAGGAAGAAACAGGACCATTCTTTGAAATCACTTTGCTTCAAAACAGGAAACTAAAAAAAAATGGAAAAAAATAATTTTTCACAAAATTCATTAAGAAAATAACTTCAAATGCTGACGTGGTGATTATGATAGAAATGGGATGTTATTTCCTTTGTAAAGTAAGTTTTTCTCTTAGAATTATAGCTTATGAGAGCTGAAGGAATTTTTCTTCCCAGAACTTCAGAGCATCTATGAACTTTACAGTTATGTCCCAGAGTAAACTCAGGAATTCAGGGAATGATGCTCTCATGTGTTGGCTTTCCAAGGAGATTGGAAGGCTGAATGTAAACCATCGCCACCTAAATTATGAATGACCATAAAGGGACAGGCATGTCATTAATATGAATGAGCAGACTACCACCTAAATTGCTCAAAGTGTCAGTAGCGGGGCTTTGTGGTATGAAATGAACATGAGTGGCTTCTTGGAATCCTCTTTTGAAAGTAATATTTCTGTTCTGTGATACTGACCACACACTCATGAACAAGCTGCTTTGTGTTAATGAACTGTGAACTCCTCAGAGAACACAGGAAGTGGGCTCCTTGGGTGCCTTTGAAGAGGAAGTACTCCCAGTAAGAGAGATCAGGAGGATGTGAACACTGGAGTTGTGTGCTAGAGAGGAAAGAATTCCTGGCCATTTGGTTATTCTTCAGTTCAACAAAAACTTCACTACTACTTTTGTCAAGCTATTCTTTTATTTAGGAAAGTAAGTGCTAAATAAATTGGCAACATAATGTACCCATGTAATTCAAAATGCAAGCATACTATACTTTAAATTTTTAGATAATAATTCAAACTCTCCCTGAAACTCTTATCCCACAAGTTTAGATGCTTTGTGCAGTATTTTAATCTGAGCTCTCCCATCACATGGGCAGTCAGATAAAAGGCAGAACAAGAAACAGTAACAAGTTTTCTAAACAGTCATCCTTGATGGTGGTTGGAATAAGATGTATCCTCGAGGCAGGAGGCATAAAAAGGATGGACATGTCATTTCAGCCATAATAGTTCACTGCTTTGGGGAGGTATTTTTAGTAAATCATGAGAAATATGATATGGGATAGGTATAAAAATCGATTAAACAAGTTCAGGTTTGAATCTAAGCTCTATCATTAATTTTATGAATAAATGCAGAATTTATTTATTGCTCTACCTGACTTTCATCTTAAGCATAATAATACAGTAAGTCCCCTACATCCAACAAGTTCAGTTCTCAGTGTTGGTAAGCCCAATTTGTTTGTAAGATGTAAGTCAAAGACAGCCTAGATACTGAACTAAGACAATCGGCTATATAATACTGCACTGTCATAGGTTTATAAAACTTTTCACACAAATAACACGTAAAAAACAAACACAAAAAATAAAACATTTTTAATCTAACAATACAGTAGTACCAGCTACATCATCACTGCTTTTACACTTGCTTCCAGACATCCTGGGCTTGAAATAAAGATACTGTACAGTAAAGTACACAAAAGCACAGTCACCTGTAGAGCATGCATGCATGTGGCAATGTATGCCAGACATGTGAACTAATGTGTGTGACTGGACATGCGAACCCACATTCACATTTTAGAAAGTTTGCAACTTGAAGGTTCATATATAGGGGACTTACTACAATGACCTCTTATTGAACCCCAAAACACCTTGAGCAGAGCATGACACGAAATATCCCTCTTAATGACTGTTGCCTGTGCTTGGAAAGCCCCTGCTTTCCTGCTGTAATAACTGCTAAGAGAAGCCCTTCCCACTGTCCTGTACAAACAGACTCCTCTCCCCACCCAGGCATGTCACTCCCTACTCTCTTGTTTTGCTATGTTTTTCTTTGTAGCAGTTTTCACTACCTGACGTTTTATTAGAAACATTTATTTTTAAAATTTTTTGTTGAGATATAATTGATTTAACATTATATTAGTCCAAAGTGTATAACAATAATATGGATTGATTGCAGCCATGAAATTAAAAGACGCTTACTCCTTGGAAGGAAAGTTATGACCAACCTAGATAGTATATTAAAAAGCAGAGACATTACTTTGCCAACAAAGGTCCGTCTAGTCAAGGCTATGGTTTTTCCAGCGGTCATGTATGGATGTGAGAGTTGGACTGTGAAGAAGGCTGATCGCCGAAGAATTGATGCTTTTGATCTGTGGTGCTGGAGAAGACTCTTGAGAGTCCCTTGGACTGCAAGGAGATCCAACCAGTCCATTCTAAAGGAGATCAATCCTGGGTGTTCAATGGAAGGACTGATGCTAAAGCTGAAACTCCAATACTTTGGCCACCTCATGTGACAAGTTGACTCACTGGAAAAGACCCTGATGCTGGGAGGGATTGGGGGTGGGAGGAGAAGGGGATGACAGAGAATGAGATGGCTGGATGGCATCACCGACTCAATGGATATGAGTTTGAGTGAACTCCGGGAGTTGGTGATGGACAGGGAGGCCTGGTGTGCTGTGATTCATGGGGTGGCAAAGAATCGGACACGACTGAACTGAACTGAACTGAACTGATACCGTGAAATGATTACTATGGTAAATGCAGTTAACGTCCACCACCACATAGTTACAGTTTTACAAAGCTCTTGAGATCTGCTCTCATAGCAACTTTCAACTGTCCAATATGATATCATTAATGGACAGGGAGGCCTGTCGTGCTGTGATTCATGGGGTCGCGGAGAGTCGGATACGACTGAGCGACTGAACTGAACTGAACTATAGTTACCATGCTGTACATTACATCCCCAGGATATATCTTGTAACTGGAAATCTGTGCTTTTTGACCACCTTCACCCATTTAGCCCACACCCCTACCTTGTCAACCACCAGTCTGTACTTTTTGTGAGTTTGCCTATTTTTTAAAGATTCAGTATATGATATCATACAGAATGTTTTTCTTTCCCTATCTGACTTATTTCACTTAGTGTAATGTCCATGCATGTTGTTGTCAATGGCAAGATTTTATTATTTTTTATAGCTGAATAATATTCCATTGTGTATATATCTATATCCAATTTCTATTCCACATTTCCACTGATGGACACTTTGGGGTTTCCATGTCTTGGCTATCGGAAATAATGCTGCAATGGACATGTGGGTACAGATACCCTTTCATGACAGTGATTTCATTTCTTTTGGATAAATACCTAGAAGCTGAATTGCTGAATCTGAACTTGCTTATTTACACACATGCTCTCTCTCTTCTGAACTAGAATATGTTTTTTGAAGGCAGAGATTTGCTTTCTCTTGTTCTCTGCTCTATTTCCTTAACAATACTTAGTGCTCATCATTGAGACCACAGACATCATTGAATTTATTACCTATGGATATCATTGAGTCTATTACCTATGAGCAACACCTCTTTTAAAGCCATTCAAAGTAAAATTCTGAGTTGACTGATTATTCAGTTCAGCTGACATTTGCCAAGATGTGAGAAAGTGCCTGGTTTATTTCAATATTTTAAAACAGGAAGTTGTAATCTTCTTCTTACCAAAATCCTCACTGCAAGCCCCAAGAATTAACTATTTCATTCCCAGCCCTTTTGATTTCTACATTTTAGAGGCCTCTTTAAGAACCTTCTAATATCCCTGATCCATTCTTTATGTCACTGTTTGATGTCTGATATCAATTTGCTCATTTTCTGGCCTAAATTAATCTTGAAATTTAAAAATATTCACATGAAATAGGTAAACTTTACTTATAGTTTTGGGAATCTAATTTGGGTTGAGTTTTTTAAAATCAATATCCTGAAATCAGTCATCAGAATGTTCTTTTCAATGCCATTTCTTTCTCTAACATGGTCTTGTAAATTATCAGTAATAAGAATAAAAATCCATTGGTTTCTTGCTGATAAACCCCAATGCTCTACATGACAGAAAAGTGGAAGAATTCACAAAAGGACTCTGAGTAGATCCATGAATCCAGAGTGTGGTCCCAAGGTCCTTGTGTAATATTCCCAAAGGGAGTGGTTGAACAGGAGTGCTCCAAAGATGGTGCTTTCAGGCTTGCTTTAAAGGATACTTCACCAGAAGATTCCCAGAACTTCCAGATAAGACACAGACTCCAAATGTAAAGAATATTTTGAAAAATGGGATTAAACACATAAAGAAGGAAGGTATATCATGCTGACAACCTGAGTACACAGATGCCAGAGAACACAACAGCCAGGGAGAACACAGGCCGGATGGTGACCTGTTCATGTGTCTCTAGTCCAACCATGCTAACCAACACCATTCCTGCAATTCACAAGTGGACAGTTAGCATTTTTCAAATGCAGAGTGAGTTCTGAATAAAGATGGTGAGCTTAAGGTCTAAAATAAGGAGCCAATCAATTTGACTGCAGAACACTTAGAAACAAATTTTCTAAAATATAGAAGAGGATCAGCAGAATTCCATGTCCTGGTTCTCATGTCACAGCAAGGCCTCCTGTAAGACTGTCAATCTTTTACGCCATTGCTTTTTTCCTCAGCAATGGTGTTTTGGGATCAGCTGCACTGGCTACTGCAGAAAAACTAGTGAGCAAAGTTCAGTTTCAAGAATAAAAATAACTTACTGTTCCGACAAGGAGAGTACTCAGCATACGCACTGAAATTCTGAATTGCTACATAGCAAGTGCCAACTGGGTCCTTTTCTGGTGTTGGTTTAAGAGTTCTCCAGTGATATAATGGAGCACAAGCCTGTGAAACATCAAAGACAATAAATATATTTTTAATGTAGATTCCACATACTATGCTTTGACTTGGCTTGTTGAATGGACCTAAATTTGTAATAAACAATGCTAAATTATTAGATGACTTAACTGGCCTCCAGTATGCTAATGAGTACCTTGGTAGTCAGAAGTAATTAAACTTCCTAAGTCAATTTCTCAACATTAATACACCATAGAATTGGAACAAATTAAAAATATACAAAAGAATGAGATTTTGTCCCACAGGATTTTAAATCAAATAAAAGTAGCCTGACAAAAGTAAATATTTATGAAAGGTAAAGAACTCATATTTTCTATTTTTTTTTTAAATTGAACCTGCATAAAAGCAAATGACCATTTAAACAGCATATGAATTAGTACAATGTCTTAAAATGAGAACTAGTTCCTTTCTTTGTCTAATTTTTACTTGAAGAAAACTCTTTTCAAGTCAAAAGATGATGATGAGTTTATAAACCTCTGTTTTGTGGATTCCCCTGGCTTATCAGTAAGGGCGTATCTGAAGATTTTTTTTAAACAATGACTTACATTTGGACTGATACCCCCTATCACAGTGGGCTTATTTTTCATTTAATTATTTTTATTCATGACAAAACAAAAATTAAATAATGGTAAGAAAAATATGATTCGTGAGTGAAATCCTCTGGTTGCTTCTTCAGAAGCTTGGATTATAACAACAGCATGATATTTGGAAAGATTATCAGATATAAAAGATGATACATGAAATCCTCTTTAAGCAAAGAACACTGTGCTAGGAACAAGAGAAGCAATAAAAACACATGCACCTTTTTGACTTCTGTTTTGCTAGCTTGAATCCTACAGAAGTGTGTTCTGAATATTCAAGTACTCACTTCTAAGGATACAGAAATACATATTTTTCTAGAATATGGAACCACTGGCTTCTCTCCAGATTTGATGACATCACACTTGAAACAAAGCCAGAAAATGGAAGGCAGATCCCAATTTTAAAGTCTTTTCACGATTGCAAACACATCCTTGGTAATCAGTCTAATGTGTAATGACTTTGAGTAAAGATTACAAAGTAGCACCCTTCTTACTTGAGAATATAAATTATCTTTGCTCAAAAATTTAAGTTTGGGTTTTTTGTTTTTGTTTTTTGTCTCCTTCTAGATTGTAATGTCTTGGCCAATACTGAAAAACTCTCTGACTCATCTAAGTTTCTTAATTTAGGGCCCTATTAGTGATCTGAGAAGGTATATGGTTAAGACATTTAACATAATGTGGAATGCTAGAAAGGAGTTTGAACAGGGAAAGCCCTACCTATGTGACTAAGTATAAGCCAATTCACCTCACTTTCCACATCACCATAGAATATTTCAATGCCGTGAAAATTCTTTCCAGTGCTTGCCTGCTTTCTGTCCTAAAAGTTATCTTTTTTATACCAGCTCAGTTTCACACAGATGTGAAGCACAGTGATATGACAATATTCGGGCTTTGACCCAGACTTAATGTGTACACATATGATTCCTGAATATTCAAAACTAGAATTCTGTTCATAGCAATTTGTTGTTCTAGTAATTGTCACATAAGGTAGAATTTAATTCTTTATTAAAATTGAAAAGGAACTTTATAGTATTCTATTTCCTATTGTATAACTTTGAAATTGCAAGCATGCCCTCAAATTAAACATTTTTATTATGAACATGGTGTGTCATTTATATTTTCAATGATTCAGAAGACTTCTACAAATATTGAATAGATGCACAATAATGTTACAGATAAATTTTGAAAACTTAAAATCAATATGGTATCCAAAGACTTTTTTTTTTAACCCCAAGTAGTTATAGATGGAATTAGCTTCTCAATAGTTATTCACATACATTGTAAGTCACTAAAGGATTAAAGAGTTTGCTTTTTTTTTTTTTTTAACCAATTCTGGAATTTGAGAACTATATTAAAGAAAATAACAATTCTACAGAGAACCTACTGTAAATGCTTCATTTGTAACTAAAGAGGGTTATCTATATTTGATACTTGTTTTATGTCAAATAAAGCAAAGCATTTCCTTTAGAAACTTATTCTTATTAAATCATAATTCAAAGAGCTTTAAACAAATCCTAAAAGCCAAAGTTTTTGCTTTATTTTGTAAGTAAATTAGAGCCAACAGTAAAAAAAATTCCCCAACAAAATATATTTTCAGATCAGCTTAATATCATTTTTTCTCAATAAATTAGACATGCATTATCACTTGGAACTACAGAGAAGAGAATCATAAAGTCACTGCATTTTAAAGCCAAAAGATCTCTATCTGGGAGTGAGAAATCTTTAAAAAGTATCCGTGAACTCAGAGAACCATGAAATTGTTAGTTATATATTTTTATATATTTATTTGTCCATGGGGTTGCAAAGAGTCGGACATGACTGAGTGACTTCACTTTCCCTTTTCACTTTCATGCATTGGAGAAGGAAATGGCAACCCACTCCAGTGTTCTTGCCTGGAGAATCCCAGGGATGGGGGAGCCTGGTGGGCTGCCGTCTATGGGGTCACACAGAGTTGGACCCGACTGAGGTGACTTAGCAGCAGCATATTTATTTTAATAGGAGGATAATTACAATATTGTGATGGTTTTTGCCATACATGAGTATGGCACTGGCACAAAAACAGAAATGTAGATCAATGGAACAAAATAGAAAGCCTGGAGATAAATCTACGCACCTATAAGATGTTCACCTTATCTTTGACAAAGGAGGCAAAAATATACAATGGAGAAAGGACAGTCTCTTCAATAAGTGGTGCTGGGAAAGCTGGTCAGCCACTTGTAAAAGAATGAAACTAGATCACTTCCTAACACCATACACAAAAATAAACTCAAAATGGATTAAAGATCTAAATGTAAGACCAGAAACTATAAAACTCCTAGAGGAGAACATAGGCAAAACACTCTCCGACATAAATCACAGCAGGATCCTCCATGACCCACCTCCCAGAATATTGGAAATAAAAGCAAAAATAAACAAATGGGACCCAATTAAAATCAAAATCTTCTGCATAGCAAAGGAAACTATAAGCAAGGTGAAAAGGCAGCCTTCAGAATGGGAGAAATTAATAGCAAATGAAACAACTGACAAAGAATTAATCTCCAAAATATACAAGCAGCTCCTGCAGCTCAATTCCAGAAAAATAAGTGACCAAATCAAAAAATGGGCCAAAGAACTAAACAGACATTTCTCCAAAGAAGACCTAAAGATGGCTAAAAAACACATGAAAAAATGCTCAACGTCCCTCATAATCAGAGAAATGCAAATCAAAACCACAATGAGATACCATTTCACACCAGTCAGAATGGCTGCTATCCAAAAGTCTACATGCAATAAATGCTGGAGGGGGTGTGGAGAAAAGGGAACCCTCTTACACTGTTGGTGGGAATGTAAACTAGTACAGCCACTATGGAGAACAGTGTGGAGATTCCTCAAAAAACTGGAAATAGAACCGCCATATGATCCAGCAATCACACTCCTGGGCGTACAAACCGAGGAAACCAGAATTGAAAGAAACACATGTACTCCAATGTTCATCGCAGCACTGTTCATAATAGCCAGGACATGGAAGCAACCTAGATGTCCATCTGCAGATGAATGGATAAGAAAGCTTTGGTACATATACACAATGGGGTATTTTTCAGCCATCAAAAAGAATGCATTTGAGTCAGTTCTAATGAGGTGGATGAAATTGGAGCCTATTATACAGAGTGAAGTCAGCCTGAAAGAAAAACATCAATGCAGCATACTAACTCATATATATGGAATTTAGAAAGATGGTAACCTTAACCCTGTATTCGAGACTGCAAAAGAAACATAGGTGTATAGAACAGTCTTTGGGACTCTGTGGGAGAGGGTGAAGGTGAGATGATTTGGGAGAATGGCATTGTAGCATGTATATTATCATATGTGAAATGAATCACCAGTCCAGGTTTGACGCATGATACAGGATGCTTGGGGCTGGTGCACGGGGATGACCTGGAGGGAGGATATGGGGAGGAGGGAGGTGGGAAGGGGGGTCAAGAGGGGAACACATGTACACCCGGGGCGGATTCGTGTCAATGTATGGCAAAACCAACCAATACATTAATGTAAAGTAATTTGCCTCAATTTAAAAAAAAAATAATGTCACATAAATGGTAAAAAAAAAAAAAGAAGAGAGAGAAAGGACAGTCTCTTCAATAAGTGGTGCTGGGAAAACTGGTCAACTATGTGTAACAGAATGAAATTAGAACACTTTCTAACAGCATATACAAAATAAGCTCAAAATGAATTTAAAGACCTAAACATAAGACCAGAAACTATAAAACTCTTAGAGGAAAACATAGGCAGAACACTGTGACATAAATCACAGTAGGATCCTCTAGGGTAGCTGTATTTTTAAAGAAAACTTTCTGATAGTTCTAAAGAGGATCAATGGTATCACAGGAGATTAACTTGAAAACAATCCTAATAGTAGTAATACTATTTTTCAGGTCAAATTTCTATCAGATTTCCTTTTAAATCGATCTTAAGCAATAAAATATTTACCATTTTAGGATTTAGCTTTTACTTTTCTATCTTCCTTATTAGTTTTTGAAATACTTGAAAAGATCTACCCAATTTTCTGGAAAACCAGCCTTATTTCCTATTGCTTTAAAGACTAAAATAGATTCTTTAATTTTAAGCACTAATATTTTTGGTAATGCTGATAAGCTTATCTTTGAAAATCTGATACGTTATTACATGAATGGATTTTTGTACATATGAATTTTAAAACATTTCAGTGTACGTATTACTCCATAGCAGCCCCAACAGCACAAGCTGATACTTACCACCACTTTTCCTTTGTGAGCTCTCACTGTTGCTCCAAACCATTGATTCGATTTAAACTCTATAGGTTCCTTGGTTCCATTTACTCTTATCTTTCTGTTGTCTGGCAAGGAGGACACATAGATCGTTAATCATTTGTAAAACTTGGCAGCCAATTAAAATACGTGATAATGAATCTGCCCATTAAACAACAATTTTCATACACATAGTCGGGGGGGGTGTTCTATTTGATCAAGTCTGAGCTAGATCTTTCACTTAGGAAAATACCAGTCAAATGGAAATACATATTTGAACATGACAGTTCACAACTTAAAGCATTTTTTTAAATGACTTACATTTTCAAGGATAAGGGTACTGCAAACTTGATGTAGACTCTGACAGTCTGGAATCTACACTTTGGTCGTTGATTTGTATCAGACGGAAGACCAAACATTCATAACTACTCTAAGGAATTCCAAACTTTTCTGAAAGTAAAACTATCTGGAATCCCCTGGGTCCAGGAAGCACAGCTTTCTAGGCATGGTTTAGCTGGAAACTTGAAGGACTCTAGGTTCCCGGGTTTTAACTGAGTAACATATGTCTATGCAGCCACAGAAAATAACACCTCAACACAGCTTTATCCACACTTGGCAGATGTCAGCACGAGGGGACCATCTGAGTAAAAACTCAACCCAATTATGACACACTTCAGGTCTTAATAAAAAGAAAATATCGTTTCTTTCACTCCTGTTGCCAATCGACATATTTCCCACATGGTTCTAACTGAACTTCCTCAGTAATGGTTAATGAATTTCAAAAGACATTTATACTAGACCATCTTATTAGTATGTGTTCTCTTTGGTATGCATTTTGCTTTTCCCTCCTTGACTCTATAATGAATGAACTTTTCTACAAATGAACTTTTAACTTCTATTAAGTGAGGCCAAAGTATAAATGTAATTAACATTCCATTGAGTTTACATAGGATTACAGACTTTTCAAAGAAAGAAACTATATATATATTTAGATCTTAACCAAAAATTGACATTTTGATATGTCAGAAGAAAATTGTGAATTTCCTTCTTTAAAATATTATGCTTTAGACATTTCTGAACTTTTAAAAAATAAAAAGCAAGTTCTGGAAATCCTCACCTAAAAGGCACACAACAGGCAAAGAACTGGAGCATCTTACAGATTAGAGCATAACGTTGAAAACATAAACATTTCTGGGACTTCCCTGGTGGTCCAGTGGTTAAGAATCCTCCTTGCAATGTAGGAGATTCAGGTTTGATCTCTGGTCAGGGAACTAAGATCCCATATGCCATGGAGAAAACAAGCCTGTGTGCTGCAACTAGGGAACCTACGTATCTGAACACTGAACAACTAGAGAATCTGTGCACCTCAACAAAAGATCCCGCATGCCACAATGAAGATCCAATGCAACCAAATAAATGTTATAAAAAGAAAATATAAACATTTCTATTTGTGTCTAGGCAAGAAAGATCATCCTTGGAGAAGGGAACAGCTAACCACGCCAGTGTTCTTGCCTGGAGAATTCCATGGACAGAGGAAGCCTGTCCATGGGCTAATAGTCCATGGGGTTGCAAAGTCGGACACAACTGAGTGACTTTCACTGTCAGATCATTTTTCTAGATTCCACATATATGTATTAGTATAGGATACTTGTTCTTCTCTTTCTGATGCCTTGATCTGCAGGCAGTGACCTTCCCAGCCCAGTCTTTCCAATGAGCCAAGATATACTTCTCAGTCTGCATGAACTTCTTTCCTGGCTATAATACTCTGTGCTTAGTCGCTCAGTCGTGTCCGACTCTTTGTGACCCCATGGACTGTAGCCCACTAGGCTCCTCTGTCCACAGAATTCTCCAGGCAAGTATACTAGAGAGGGTTGCCATGTCCTCCTCCAGGGGATCTTCCCAACCCAGGGATTGAACCCAGGTCTCCTGAATTGCGGGCAGATTCTTTACCACTTTAACTACCAGGGAAGCCCAGAGTGGTTTCTATTTGCTGACCAAACTCCTGTGACATAAGGCAATGCATTTCAGATAGGACCACACATCCCTCTGGAGCAGAAGGATGGCACAGGTTATCCAAAGTGCATTGTCAACTCCAGAGAACTCTTGGAAGGACCAATGGGAGATGGTGGAGCCATTAGTTATCAAAGCAATTCTCTCCTTGGTATATCCCAAACTAAGCCAAAAGCTAGAGGAAAGTTCTATAGTGACTGCATGTGATTTACAGCTTCTTAAGTGCCAGGAGGGGCGAATTCACATTTAGAATCAAACCCCATTCCCGCCAGAGATACTCAGAGTACTCAAACAAACCTTGTGCACACCAGAACCCAGGGACCCCACAGAGACTGAGACAGAACTGTCTTTGAGGGTCTCCTGTGGAGGTACGGGTCGGCAGTGGTCTGCCGCAGGGACGGGGCTCTGGGTGTGGGTATGGCATAAGTCCTCTTAGAGGAGGTCGCCATTAACCTCACCACAGAGGTGCCAGAACTTACACAGGATGGGAAATTGAGTCTTGGAGGGCACAACACAACCTTGTGCACCAGGACCCAGGAGAAAACAATGGTGACCCCATAAGAGAGCTGCCTGTGGGTGTTGGGGAGTCTCCAGAAAAGGCCTGGGTTGGTGGTGGCCTGCTGCAGGGTTGGGGGTACAGACTGTAGCAGTACGTGTATGGAATCTTTTGAGGGCGGTATCATTATCTTCATTACCTCCACCATAGTTTGGCCCCAGGTAAATAGCAGGGATGGAACACAGCTCCACCCATCAACAGAAAATTGGATTAAAGATTTACTGAGCATGGCCCTGCCCATCAGAACAAGACCCAGTATCCCCCTCAGTCAGTCTATCCCATCAGGAAGCTTCCATAAGCCTCTTATCCTTCTCCATCAGAGGGCAGACAAAATGAAAACCACAATCACAGAAAACTAACCAATCTAATCACATGGACCACAGTCTTGTCTAACTCAATGAAACTAAGAGCCATGCTGTGTGGGACCACCCAAGACGGACAGGTCATGGTGGAGAGTTCTGACAAAATATGGTCCACTAGAGAAGGGAATTGGAGAAGGAAATGGCAACCCACTCCAGTGTTCTTGCCTGGAGAATCCCAGGGACGGGGGAGCCTGGTGGGCTGCCATCTATGGGGTCACACAGAGTCGGACACGACTGAAGTGACTTAGCAGCAGCAGCAGAGAAGGGAATGGCAAACCACTTCAGTATTCCTGCCTTGAGAACCCCATGAACAGTATGAAAAGGCAAAAAGATCACTGAAAGATGAACTCCCCAGGTCAATATGTGCCCAATATGCTACTGGAGATCAGTGGAGAAATAACTCCAGAAAGAATGAAGAGATGGAGCCAAAGCAAAAACAACACCCAGTTGTGGATGTGACTGGTGACAGAAGCAAGGTCCGATGCTATAAAGAGCAATATTACATAGGAACCTGGAATGTTAGGTCCATGAATCAAGGTAAATTGGAAGTTATCAAACAGATGGTAAGAGTGAACGTTGACATTTTAGGAATCAGCGAACTAAAATGGACTGGAATGGGTGAATTTAACTCAGATGACCATTATATCTACTACTGTGGGCAGCAATACCTTAGAAGAAATGGAGTAGCCATCATAGTCAACAAAACAGTCTGAAATGCAGTACTTGGATGCAGTCTCAAAACTGACAAAATGATTTCTGTTCGTTTCCAAGGCAAACTATTCAATATCACGGTAATCCAAGTCTATGACCAGTAATGCTGAAAAAGCTGAAGTTGAATGGTTCTATGAAGACCTACAAGACCTTCTAGAATTAACACCCCAAAAAGATGTCCTTTTCAATATAGGGGACAGGAATGCAAAAGTAGGAAGTCAAGAAACACCTGGAGTAACAGGCAAATTTGGCCATGGAGTACAGAATGAAGCAGGGCAAAGGCTAAAAAAGCTCTGCCAAGAGAATGCACTGGTTAGAGCAAACACCCTTTTCCAACAGCACAAGAGAAAACTCTACACGTGGACATCACCAGATGGTCAACACCGAAATCAGATTGATTATATTCTTTGCAGTCAAAGATGGAGAAGCTCTACACAGTCAGCAAAAACAAGAATGGGAGCTGACTGTGGCTCAGATCATGAACTCATTGAAAAATTCAGACTTAAATTGAAGAAAGTAGGGAAAACCACTAGACCATTCAGGTATGACCTAAATCAAACCCCTAAGGGTGGAAGTGAAAAATAGATTTAAGGGACTAGATCTGATAGACAGGGTGCCTGATGAACAGTGGTTTGTGACATTTTACAGGAGACAGGGATCAAGACCATCCCCAAGAAAAAGAAATGCAAAAGGAAAATGCCTGTCTGAGGAGGCCTTACAAATAGCTGTGAAAAGAAGAGAAGCCAAAAGCAAAGGAGAAAAGGAAAGATATAAGAATCTGAATGCAGAGTTGCAAAGAATAGCAAGGAGAGATAAGAAAGCCTTCCTCAGTGATCAGTGCAAAGAAATAGAGGAAAACAACAGTATGGGAAAGACTAGAGATCTCTTCAAGAAAATTAGAAATAACAAGGGAATATTTCATGCAAAGATGGGCTTAATAAAGGACAGAAATGATATGGACCTAACAGAAGCAGAAGATATTAAGAAGAGGTGGCAGGAATACACAGAAGAACTGTACAAAAAAGATCTTCACAACTCAGATAATCACCATGGTGTGATCACTCACCTAGAGCCAGACATCCTGGAATGTGAAGTCAAGTGGGCCTTAGGAAGCATCACTACGAAAAAGCTAGTAGAGGTGATGGAATTCCAGTTGAGCTATTTCAAATCCTACAAGATGATGCTGTGAAAGTGCTGCACTCAATATGCCAGTAAATTTGGAAAACTCAGCAATGGCCACAGGACTGGCAAAGTTCAGTTTTCATTCCAATCCCTAAGAAAGGCAATGCCAAAGAATGCTCAAACTACCACACAATTGCACTCATCTCACACACTAGCTAAGTAATGCTCAAAATTCTCCAAGCCAGGCTTCAACAATACGTGAACCGTGAACTTCCAAATGTTCAAGCTGGTTTTAGAAAAGGCAGAGGAACCAGAGATCAAATTGCCAACATCCGTTGGATCATTGAAAAAGCAAGAGAGTTCCAGAAAAACATCTGCTTCATTGATTATGCCAAAGCCTTTGACTGTGTGGATTACTATAAACTGGAAAATTCTGAAAAAGATGGGAAGACCAGACCACCTGACCTGGCTCCTGAGAAATCTGTATGCAGGTTAGGAAGCAACAGTTAGAACTGGACATGGAACAAGCAACCTATTTGGTTCCAAATAGGAAAAGGAGTACGTCAAGGCTGTTATTGTCACGGTGCTTATTTAACTTATATGCAGAGTACATCATGTTTGAAATGCCAGGCTGGATGAAGCACAAGCTGGAATCAAGATTGCTGGGAGAAATATCAATAACCTCAGATATGCCGATGACACCACCCTTATGGCAGAAAGTGAACAAGAACTAAAGAGCCTCTTGATGAAAGTGAAAGAGAAGAGTGAAAAAGTTGGCTTAAAGCTTGACATTCAGAAAACAAAGATCATGGCATCCGGTCACATCACTTCATGGCAAACAGATGGAAAAACAGTGGAAACAGTGCAGACTTTATTTTTTGGGGCTCCAAAATCACTGCAGATGGTGACTGCAGCTATGAAATAAAAAGACGCTTACTCCTTGGAAGAAAAGTTATGACCAACCTAGACAGCATATTAAAAAGCAGAGACATTACTTTGTCAACAAAGGTCCGTCTAGTCAAGGGTATGGTTTTTCCAGTAGTCATGTATGGATGTGAGAGTTGGACCATAAAGAAAGCTGAGTGCCAAAGAATTGATGCTTTTGAACTGTGGTGCTGGAGAAGACTCTTGAGAGTCCCTTGGACTGCAAGGAGATCCAACCAGTCCATCCTAAAGGAAATTAGTCCTGAATGTTTGTTGGAAGGACTGATGTTGAAGCTGAAACTCCAATACTTTGGCCACCTGATGCGAAGAGCTGACTCATTTGAAAAGACCCTGAATCTGGGAAAGATTGAAGGTGAGAGGAGTAGGGGACAACAGAGGATGAAATGATTGGATGGCATCACCGACTCAATGGACATGAGTTTACTCAAACTCCAGGAGTTGGTGATGGACAGGGAGGCCTAGCATGCTGCAGTCCATGGGGTCGCAAAGAGTTGAACACGACTGAGCAACCGAACTGAACGGAAGTGACAGGAGACTATTAACAAAGTAAATAAATGAAAATCCAGATGATTTTTTTTCAAAGGAAGAATCAATAGATTTCATATGTAAAAGAGTCCCCAAATCAATAAGAGAAAAAGACTAAATTTCATTAGAAAATAGGTCTTAGGACCTAAACAGGCATTGTAGGGAAGAAGAAATCAGATACCGCATAAATTCATGGAAAGATCCTGAATCTCAAAATAAAACCATCACAAAAAAAATTTCTATTATCTATAAAATATGACTACTGTTCAACTAGTAAAACATATATTGGGAATTTGGGATTGACATGAACACACTTCTATATTTAAAACAGATAACCAACAAGGACCTACTTTGCTAATATTTTGTAAAAGAATTTGAAAAAGAATAGATACAGGTATATGTACAACTGAATCATTGTTGAATAATTAGCAACATTGATAACTGAAACTAACACAACATTGTAAAATTAACTCTACTTCAATCTAAAATTAAAAGTATATATATATATATATATATATAACAGATTTAGATGCATTAATATAAAATATTGTCTATAGAATGTATTTCCTTGTTTAGCTTTTCTGAGCCTTTAAAGAGAAAGTACAGGAAGATACCAGGTCTTCGTGTAACAAACATTTGTATTCCCACTGGGTAGAATTGAAAACTAAAGTTTTTTCACATTTACAGACATCACAATACCCTTCGACATCTATCTCCAGTTCTACTCCCCTCCCCCTCCTTCTCCAGAGGTGGCCACCATCATGAATGTGATGTGTATACTCCCAAACACTTAAAAAATAATGTCCAAGTAAAACACAGAACAGAGGCCTGCAGATATCTCCCATAAAGGACTGAGAATCAACACTTCAGGCTTTGTACTCCCTATGGTCTGTCAGAACTACTCACCTCTGCCTTTGTAGCAAAAGCAGCCACAGACAGTATTTTTTAAATTTATTTATTTTTAATTGAAGGATAATTGCTTTATAGTACTGCACTGGTTTCTATCAAACATCAACATGAATCAGCCATAGGTATACCCATGTCCCCTCCCACTTGAACATCCCTCTCAACTCCCTCCCCATCCCACCCATATAGGTGATGATTTGTTTTTTAAAAAATGGATATGTTTTTTAAAAAATGGATATGTTTTTTAAAAGATGAGCTTGGCTGTGTTACAGTAAAAGTTGACTTAGGCACAAAGAAAGGTGAATTCCATGTAATTTTCATGTGCCATTTACATATTAATCTCTAAAAAAATTTTCCCCCAATCATTACAAAATGTAGAAACTATCCTTCACTTACAGACAGACACAAGCAGGTGGTAGATCAGATTTTGTTGTAGTGTGTCAACAATTTACTACTGACAAACTATTCTTTTGTGTGTTCTTTTTAACAGAAAAAGGTGGTATTATACGATCTGTATAGAAGAGTGTGTAGTTGTGTTTAACATTCAATTTTATGTTTTGGGGAGATAATCCATGTATTGATAATTAGATAGATAACAGGTCCAACTCATTCTTTGAAATTCCTGGGCAGTATTGTATTCCATTGAATAGCCTTCTACATTTTATTTATCCATTCCATTTACGTACGAACATTAGGTTTTTCAGTTCTTCTACTATAACAAACATGTGCCCTGCAAGTCCTTACACCCATCTTCTGCATATGGAGAAGAGTTTCTCTCACACCAGACTAGAAATAACGTTCCCAGGTCATAGGAAATCATCATATCTGTTTATCAGCTATGGCAATCGACCTCCAAAGTAGCCCAATTTCCATGCCCACTAGCAAGGTATGAGAGAGGGGCTGACAACTCTTGCCACTGCGGGACTTTAAGTTTTTGTCAGTCTGGAGGACTATGAAATGGTCTTTCATTTTTTCTGTTTTCATTTGCATTTCCCTGATTATCAGTAGAGTTGATCATCTTTTTCTGCTTATGGACCATACACTTTTTTCTCCTGCGAACTGCTAGTTCATATCCTTTCCTCATTTCCTGGTTTAATTTTAGTCTCATTGATTGGAAGAATTCAACATATATTTCTGAGTACTGATTTTTTTCCCCACATATATGTTGCCAGTATCTTTTCAATCTTTGCTAGTGTTTCAACTTTGTTTATGTGGATTGTTGTCCACCCAGAATTTGTTTTTATATAGGATGTGGCATGGGTGTCTTGTTTTCAGTTTGAAAGGCCTGTTGTCTTAGCACCACTAACTGAAAAATCCATCTTTTTTTCCCCTGAATTGTTGTCATAGCACCTCTGCAGTGGTACCTCTTGACATGGCTGGAGGGGTCCAGCATGACCTGGCCCCCCACCTGCCTCTCCAACCTCATCTCCTCTCATTTTCCTAGCTCATTAAGCTTTAGACACACCTTTCCTAAACATGCCCAGCCTTTTCGGTCTCATTGCATATGACTGTCTCCTCACTCCCACTGCCTGAAATATTCTTCCCACTGTTTTCTGCAAGGCTGCTTCCCTCCTGTCACTCAGGTTTTAGCTCAAATGCCACTTCCTTTGAGACTCCCTCCCTAAGCAGCTAGTTCATCCTATCCTAAGTCATTCTCTCCTGTTACCCTATAGACTTTTCTTCACAACCCTTACCATTCATTGAAATGGTTTTATTTATTAGTTTGCCTGTTTATTGGCTATCCATTCCCTTCCAGATATACAAGAATCCCATGAACAGAAGTGTCTTCTGCTTCACCTCTGTACTCTCCAGTTCTAAAACAGTGCCTAAAACATAGTGGTACCTCTATGCTTACTGAATGAATTACCAAACTCCCATCTATTCATTCAGAAGCTTGCATAGTATATTGTTCAGTATAACCCTTTAAATTCAAAATGTTCTGTGTGAGTGTGTAAATGTATAGACACGGAACTGTTCCTGATGGTTTTCTGGAAGGCAGGGAGTGTCCATGTTTTATTGACTTTTTATATTTCACTTGTGTATATTTCTGTACTATTTGAGCTGTTACAGTGAACATTGTTATGTCTTTGATCTAAAAAAAGAAAACCTAAAGATAAAAACCTAGAGATTTGGGGACTTTCCGGGTGGTCAAGCTTCCAATGCAGGGGGGTGTGTGCAGGTTTGATCCCTGGTCTAGGAACTAAGATTCTGCATGCTGTGCCACGTGGCAAAAAAAGAAGAAAAAACAATCAGATCTGTAGGCTAATCTGAGTGATGGGTGGTGGCAATAAAGTAGATTTGGTTTGACATTTCTAGGCTTTGAAGCTATCTCTCTAAATTGATAGCTTTGGTCTCTGGGCAATCAAGGTACAACCCAGTGGGTGGCAAGCCTACTAACGTTAGGCTCTTTTTTCATAGGAATATTATTTCTGAGCAGGAGGGAGGGAGTGTAGATACAGTGCACACACGGGCCAGAAGCAGATTTTTCTAATCTTCTCCTTTAGTAGAATGGCGGTGTGTGTGTTGGGTGGGGGGATTACACAAAGTGAGGATAGATCACCGCCGGAGAGAGAACTGAAACTGACACAGGTGCAGCCAAACCCCGCGGCAGATGGAGGACTTTTGAAAACTATTATAAAGTCCTCAGCCTTGTCCCAGAAACACAGTAAGTTTCCCTGAAACTTCCAATCATCACCTTCTGTGTTTCACACTAGGGATTTTCTTCAAGCTGTTGCAGGAGCTGTCCAGGCATTATTAATCAGGAAAAGGGGAAAGGAAGTCTTTAACTGTTTGTTTGTAATCTTTCCCTTGATCAGCATATGCTATAAATGTTTCATTTAAATTGTACTATCTATTGGAGAACAAGGAATAGATCTATGTAGAATTCAAAACAAAATATTGGTAGCCAGAGAACTCTGTGTCTGAAAAAAACAAATCCAAGAAAAGAATCTGGATCAATTTTTATGTCCGGGAAAATGAAACTTCCAAATGAATGCTTCCTTATATCCCAAAACCACAATGAAAAACCATGAAAGAATACCTCTGTAGCCTTTATACTCTTGATCATCTTATTGTGAATTTTTAAGTCTTTAAGGAAATACCACACTGATTCATTTTATCATTTAATAGTAAAAAATGTGTTATTCTTTTCCCCACCAGTTGTATTGAGATATAATTGACATGCAGTATTGTGTACGGCTTCATTGTATTAGGGCTTGCCTGGTAGCTCAGATGGTAAAAGAATCTGCCTGCAATGCAGGAGACAAGGTTTAATCCCTGGGTTGTGAAGATCCCCTGAAGAAGGAAATGTCTACCCACTCCAGTATTCTTGCCTGAAGAATCCCATGGACAGAGGAGCCTGGTGGACTACAGTCCATGGGGTTGCAAAGAGTCGGACACAACTGAGCGACTCATACACACACACTGTTTAAGGTGTATGGCATAATGTTTTGACTTACATGCAACATGGCATGATCACCACAATCCATTATCTCATATAGACATACACACACACACAAATTATTTTCCTGATGAGAGCTCTTGGGAATGACTCTCTTAACAACTTTCATCCATGCCATAAAAAAGTGTTAACTATATTCTCAACATGGTACACATCACAACCCTAGTACTTTCTTATTTAATAACTGGAAATCTGTACCTTATGACCCATTTCTCCCATTCATCCTGCCCCCATCCCCCACCTCTGGTAACAACAAGTTTGATCTCTTTGTCTGTGAGATATTTTTCTTAAGATTCCACACATAAGAGAGATCATATAGTATTTATCTTTCTCTATTCGACTTATTTCATTTCATTTAGCATAATGCCCTCAAGATTCATCCATGTTGACACAAATGGCAGGGGAATCTCTCCTTTGAGAGATATTGACTGAGTAATATTCCATTGTGAAAATATATATATATATATATATATATATATATATATATATATAGTGCTTCTCTGGTGGCTCAGTGGTAAAGAATCTGCCTGCTGATGCAGAATATGTGGGTTCAAACCCTGAGTCAGGAAGTAACCCTCGAGAAGGAAATGGCAACCCACTCTAGTATTCTTGCCTGGAAAATCCCATGGACAGAGGAGCCTGGCGGGCTACAGTCCACAGGGTTGCAAAATAGTTGGACACGACTTAGCAACTATACAAGAACAGCAAAAACAATGTGTGTGTGTTACACATTCATCTACTGATGGACAGAAATATGCTACCCCAATGAAATATTCTATATAACTGAGTTTTATTATTTGTATCATACATGTATACTATATACAAATGTATGCATGTACACACATGTGCAAACACACACACATTTTCCTGCCTTTACCTCTTAGATCAGATCTAAATATCCTACCTTCCACAATGTAGATCCCAGACCCTGCCTCTGATCTTCAGATAGCCCATCATTCAGAGAGCTCCTTCCCTGTCCCTACTGAGTCTCACTCCCAGACTTTGTTCATGAAGCTGCTCTTGCAAAATTCTATTCCTCCTTATTTGCCAAATAATCCAAATTGCTTCCTTAAAAACCTGCTTTAAAATGTGGGGCCATGCATGACAAATAGTCACTCACACAGGGGTAAGAAAGTGGAGAATATATGGGACAAAATGTAGTAAAGAAATGCTTGTGACTTAAAAAAAAAAAAAGTGGAACAGAATAGAATACAATAGAACGTAGGGCCAAAAAGTCTTTTCAAATTGAAATTCTTTAGATTACTGTTTTTTTAAAAAAATTTAAAGATTATAAAGTAAGAAAACTTCCAAAAAGAAATGTATAAAGTAGTAACTGAAAGGTCACTGGCATTCCTCCTCCATGGATACACTTGCTGTTGTTTTCTAAACCCACCCAGCCATTTAGAATTTAAGAGACTTCTAGCTCATTCCTCTAGTCTAATACATTTTTGGAAATCATGAAGCTTTTATTTTTTCATATCACCCGGGGCGGATTCATGTCAATGTATGGCAAAACCAACCAATATAATATTGTAAAATAATTAGCCTCCAATAAAAAATAAATTAATTAATAAAAAAAGCAAAAAAAATAAATAAATAAATAAAAATAAATAAATGTTTGGTTCCTTACATAACTAAGTAACGAATAAAGTTAAATGAGTTGAAAGTATGCTTTTAGAATTCTAATAATAACATTCATAAATATGGGTTTAGGATAGCAATAGTAAATATATTATAATCTTGCTGTTATACAGTTTACCTGATCAAGATGAGAATATAAATTTTTTGCTACAATTATTTCCACATCTATATTGTCTTCCAGAGAATAAAGATCACATTTCCAACTTCCTGTTTTTAATAACCAGTAGGGCCTAGCCAGTGTTCTTCAGACATTTGTTTCTACATCATATAGAAACATTTGAGATGTTTTTCATATGTAATTCGACTCGGGCCATATGTAAGGTTTGTTCTGGAAATACATTCGGACTTCTGTTGGTATGACAAAAGCAATTTCTTGGATGGGTGTTCTGCTCATTTACATAATACAGTTAAAGAAGGTATGAAGAAATGAAAGAATCACCTCCTTCCCCAAATAAATTCAGATTTTAAATAAGACTGCCAGGCAGTCCCTGGTTGCTCAATTCATTCAGCCATTCGGCTATTACTATTTAACTTTTCTCCTTATCCCCACCCTTCTCTGTCTACCTGCTCACTCTCAGTTGATAATTTTGCTTCTTACGTCACTGAGAAAATAGAAGAAATGAAAAAAGGATCTCTTTCTGCTTTCTATTACCAAACCCACCAACCTAATCTCACGCTGCCTTCTCTGCTCACTGAGGATGGACCACCTTTATGCTCCTCCGAAGCCAGTGCCTCCGTCCGTGTAAAGTCCCACTCGTCCCTTTTCATCTCCTTTGGAATCTGTTTAACACATCCCTCTCCTCCTTTAATCAGCATCACTGTTTCCCGCTGTATGGAAGAACTCCCATGAGATTACAAACACGCTGTCATGTCTCCTTGATGATTACATTTCCCGAGTCCCATTTAGGGCCGAACCCCTTGGGAAAAAATGACTGTCTAGACTGGCTGTCTCCTGCCAGTCTTCTCTCATCCTCTCCCAACACACACCACTGCAACTGCTTTTGTCAGCTGTCAGTTACTTTCTACTATCAAATCAGATGTTCAAAGTTTACTCCAGCTGACACGAATTTTTTGTGTGTGGCTGTGCTGGGTCTTCATTGCTGCACAGGCTTTTCTCTAGTTGCGGTGAACAGGGGCTACTCTCTAAATGCAGTGCACAGACTTCTCATTGTGGTGGTGGCTTCTCTTGTTGCAGCTCCTGGGCTCTAGAGCACAGGCTCAGTAGTTGTGACACATAGGCTTAGCTGCTCTGAGTCAGGCGGGACCTAGTTCCTGGACCAGGGATCAAACTCCTGTCTCCTGAATTGGCAGGCGGATTCTTAACCACTGGTCCACAGGGAAGTCCTCAGATGAATTTCTTCACTGGCTTCTTGACTTCTTTTGCCTAACCAGCAGCCTCTTCTTAGCATTGTTTATACATCCTCCTCAACATGATTGTTCTTTGAATGCCAGGGACTCTAGGACTTCCCTGGTAGTCCTGTGAAGTGGGGTCCAGTCTCCCCACAAGCCACAGCTACGGAGCCCACATGCTGCAACTGCTGAAGTCTACATGCCTAAAGGTTATGCTCTGCAACGAAAGAAGTCACTGCAACGAGAAGCCCGCACATCACAACGAAGAGGAGCCCCCACTCGCTGCGACTGGAGAAAGCCTGTGCACAGCAACGAAGACCCGGTGCAACCAGAAACAATAAATTCATTTAGAGAAAAATTAAGATGAAAAAGTGACCTTTCCCACCCCCTCCCTTTCTCTCCTCTCTTGGCCTCACTTTATTTCTCCTCACTTCTCTTCATTCACATCAACTCCATCAGTCATGGCCTTAAATATCACCCATGACTTCCAAAGTTAAATTTCCAAGCCTGTTGCCTGAACTTTAGGTTTATTTATGCAGCCTCCTATGTGATATCACTCTGATGTCTAGTAAATAGCTCCAACATCTCCTATCTGGACTCAACTGGATACTTTCTCTGAGGTTTGCTCCTTCCCCTGTTTCCTGTCTCAGTCCCATTCCTCCAGTTACTCAGTTCAAATTTTTCTGTTTCTTCTGCACCGTTCATCTGATCCATAAAGAAAATTCTACCAACTGCACTTTCAAATAAATCCCAAACCCAACCGTTTCTCAACCCTAACTGCCATCACTCAACCCAAACCACACTTTTCTATCACCAGACAATGGGAACGTCTCCTAAGTCATCCCCTTGCTTCTGCTGTGGTTGCCTACCCTCTACTAAACTGATCCTTTTTTAAACATAATCAAATTCTGTTACTTGCCTACTCAAAACCACCATTGACTGCCCATCACTCTTAGAATAAAACCCAAAGTCCCACTGACTTTTAAGGTGCTAGATAGTCTTGCTTCATCTTCTTTCTTTTCCTGACTTACTTCTCTTTAACCCAGTGGGTCTTCTCCATTTCCCAAGAACACTCTTCTCTCCAGATTTAACACTGACTGTCCAACAATTTCGGAGAAGCAATGGCAAGCCACTCCAGTACTATTGCCTAGAAAATCCCATGGATGGAGGAGCCTGGTTGGCTGTAGTCTGTGGGGTCGCTAAGGGTCGGACACGACTGAGCGACTTCACTTTCACTTTTCACTTTCACACATTGGAGAAGGAAATGGCAACCCACTCCAGTGTTCTTGCCTGGAGAATCCCAGGGACGGGGGGGCCTGGTGGGCTTCTGTCTATGGGGTCACACAGAGTTGGACACAACTGAAGTGACTTAGCAGCAGCAGCAGCAGTCCAACAATTTAGAACTTCCCCCTTCCACTACATGGTTTCTTCCTTCACTTAATTTAGGCCTCCATTCAAATATCACCTTTTCAGTGAAACTTTCTCTGACCACCTTTAGTAAGAAAAATAACAGTCCTCAAGATGTCTACATGTTTTTGCTTTTTTTTAAAATTTGGCTGCTCTGAGTCCTAGCTGTGACATGCAGGATCTTTTAGTTGAAGCATGTGAACTCTTAGTTACAACATATGGGATCCAACTCTCCTGAGGGATAGAACCCAGGGTCCTACCCAGGGAAGTTCAGATGTCTGTATCTTAATACGCCAAACCTGAGACTATGTTAGCCTACACGACAAAAGACAATTCAGTTTGTGGATGGAATTAAGGTTGCTAACCAGTTGACTTAAAATAGGGAGATGATCCTGGATTACTTGCAGGGTCCAAAGTAATAACAAAGATATTTTAAGGCGAAAGAAGGAGGTAGAAAAGAAGAACCACAGGCAGAGCAGTGTAAGAAGGACTCAAGCTGACAGTGCTGGCTTTGAAAATGGAAGAGGGCCAGGAACCAAGATATGTGAGCAGCTTCTGGAAGCTGAAGAAAGCAAGAAAACATATCCTCCCCCAGAGCTTCCAGAAGGAGCACAGCTCTGCCAGCACCTTGATTTTAGCCCAGTGAGACCTAATATTATAGACTTGGCCTCCAGAACTGTGTGATAATCAACTTGTGTTGTTCAAAGCCACAAAGTACGTGGTAAGTTGTTACAGCAGCAACAGGAAAATAATACTCCAGTGAATCAGAAAAAAGTGCATGTGTGTACACACACACACACACACACACACACACGCCACTCCCTGTTCCCTTTGACCTTACAATACTTTTTGTCAACTTGTCACTGGCTATTCATTGTAAATTCCATAAGGGTAAATTCATGGCCATGCAAGTAGGGTCAAGGACCACAATTGCTTATAGAGAGTTCTTAACATTTCTCTTGTTACTGAAATTTGGTTTTACTGCTAAATCTAAGTTTACTGGCTTCCCTGGTGGTTAGGCCTGCCAATACAGGAGACTTAGGTTTGATCCCTAGGTTGGGAAGTTTCCCTGCAGAAGAAAATGGCAACCCACTCCAATATTCTTGCCTTGGAAATCCCATGGACAGAGGAGCCTGACAGGCTACAGTCCATGTGAAAGTGAAGTGAGTGAAGTCACTCAGTCATGTCCGACTCTTTGCAACCCCATGGACTGTAGCCCACCAGGCTCCTCCATCCATGGGATTTTCCAGGCAAGATACTGGAATGAATTGCCATTTCCTTCTCCAGGAGATCTTCCCGACCCAGGGATTGAACCCGGGTCTCCCGCATTGTAGGCAGATGCTTTACTGTCTGAGCCACCACAGTCCATGTAGTCAGTCACAAAATAGTTGGACACAACTTAGCAACTAAAATGACAACAAATCTAAGCTTTAATTTCAACTCTACTGTTTCTTAAGAGAATATAGTTGACCCTTGGGCAACTCTGGGGATTGGTTCTGGGAACCACCATGGATACCAAAACCTCAGCTATTCTCCTTCCCAGATGCCCAGATGCCCTTATGGAGGCAAATAGTCTGCTTGCCATAATGAGGTTCTGTATCTGCGGACTCAACCATCTGAGGATCCTGAAATAATATGTGTTAGGTGCTCAGTCATGTTTGACTCTTTGTTACACCATGGATTATAGCTCACCAGGCTCCTCTGTCCAGGGAATTCTCCAGGCCAGAATACTGGAGTGAGTAGCCATTCCCTTTTCCAGGGGATCTTCCTGACTCAGGGATCAAACACAGGTCTCCCACATTGCAGGTAGATTCTTTACCATCTGAGCCACCCGGGAAGCTCTGTAATAATGTGGTATTTACTTTAAAAAGAAAGTCCTCCTAAGTGGATTTGTTGTTCAGTCACTAAGTCGTGTCCTAAGTGGATTGGCATAGACCAAATCCCTGTTGTTCAAGAGTCAACTGCATTGTCTAAGTAAAAATGAATTAAAATAAACCAAAGGGCGCTTTGAGGGAAAAAGACATTCTGATTTAATATGTCACCCAAAGAGCCTGACTTAAAAGATGAAGGGTATTCAGTCTCCCTAGTCAGTATCTGTGCCAGAGACTGGACACCAGGTGGAACAAGTTGAGAATTTATTGTCAGTATGCATTTCACCCATTATCTTTGCATCTATTGATAGGAACACCTTTGTTTCTTTGCCATGTGTCTTGTCTACTCCTTACCACAAATGTAAGGATTAGAACTGTAGCCCCAAAGAACTATTTTATTTCAGAACCTCCAAAAAATATGTCCTGCAGAGTATGTCCATTAGAAATAGAAGAATACTAGGATTTCCCTGGTGGTTCAGTGCTTAAGACTGTATGTTTCCACTGCAGGGGGCATGGGTTTGATCCCTGGTTGGGGAAGTTCTGCAGGCTGCAAGGTGCAGCCAACAAAAAAAGAGGAAAAAATCAACTTTAGGGAGTTCTCTGTCAGTCCAGTGGTGAGGACCTGGTGCTTTCACTTCCAGGTCCTAGGTTCAATCCCTGGTCCGGGAACTAAGATACTGCCAGCAGCATGCCAGAAAAAAAAAAAGAAAAAACGTAGAAGAAAACTGTTTTAATAACATTTGCAAAGATTAAATTCTATAGCATTTCATTTCTAGTACTCTTTTAAAAATTGTGTATAAACAACTTTGACAGGTGTGCGTAAACCAATCTAACACAGAGATAATCAAATATTCAAATAAGATGGCATGGCCAACTTCCTAGGAGTAGTCTGGCCACCAAACACGAGGAGAAGCAGTAAATGTCAATTCCATGTGGAAGCGTTAATAGATGAGGTGCAATTTGCCATAAGTCTTCCCAGTTAGAGTGACCTTGAAAGCACGTGTCAATCAGGAATCTCCAGCAGCCCAGGTCTTTGGGTCACTTGTATAAGCAGAGGCTCCTCTCCAGCTCATATTAACCAGACAGTATGAACAAGCAATAAACCTTGGCTGGTTTACGCCAAGAGATCTGGGGTTATTTGATACTAGAGTAATCCCTGGGCATTCTTTGGCTTAAGAGATATGAGGAGAAATGATGACTGTCAAAAAAATATTCTACCCTATGAATCCAATGGGTTTCTTTAGTCCACAAATTCTCAGTGCCTTTTCTAGGAGAATACATATTGTGGGTCACAAAGATTTGCTGGTTAAGTTTATGTGTCAACCTCACTGGATCATGAGATCCCTGGGTACTTGAATAACATTATTTCTGCATGTGTCTGTGAGGGTGTTTCCAGAAGACTCGGAAAGACAGTTTGCCCCCTGCTAACAGCTCTCTTTATTCTAAAAGTCTCGGGACTTCTCTGGTGGTCCAGAAGTTAAGACTTCATGTTCCCAATGCAGGGAGCCCAGGTTCAATCCCTGGCCAGGGAACTAGACCCCACATACTGCAGCTAAAAGTTTGCATGCCTCAACTAAGAACCCACATGCCACAACTAAGACTCAGTATGGCCAAATAAATAAATAAATAATAATAATAAATAAATAAAAGTCTCTAGAAACTGTCAGACCACCAAGCTTGTTTCTATTGATGTAGAATCTAGAATAGAAACAGGTGATAAATAGCATCTTCTTATTTTTACACACACAATTGTCACTGAAAATATCCTTGATCATCAGTATTTTGAAACATAAGCAGCTATACGTAAATAAATACATTTATAAATTACTCTACCATGTATCAGTTCAGTTCAGTTCAGTCGCTCAGTCATGTCCGACTCTCTGTGACCCCATGAATCACAGCACGCCAGGCATCCCTGTCTATAACCAACTCCCGGAGTTCACTCAAACTCATGTCCACAGAGTCGGTGATGCCATCCAGCACAGGCTATAGAAGCAATTTTGAAATTATTTTCACTTAACGTTAAAACAAAAGCATTTCCCCATTTTAATCTTGATTCTTGGTGGGCTTCATTTTTAAGGTTCTATAATATGCAATTGTGTGATTAATAGCATCATTTATGGGATATACATCCACATTTAGGATGTTTGAAAATGTTATTTTTTAGTGTTATGCCCCTTCTTTTTTTTTTTTAGGATTTTAGGATTTTTTAGGATTTGCAGCAACTTTACAATTAATTTTAAAATTCAGTTTAAATACATCTTCAGAAAACATATTAGTGTATTAATCAAGGTGTACCTGTATAATAAAACACTAAAATAGATTAAAAGTAGTTTTGATTCTGGGCTAAGTTATATGAGGATTTGAGATAGATAAGCAAATTGTGATGTATTTAAACTGAATTTTGAAAATGAAATATTTCTAAAAGGAGCACTTTTAATAAGATCTATAATTAGTCTTTTATTTCTCTTCCTTAAAAATCCATGCCTGTGTCTCTGGATGGTGTCCTTCGGAGCACTGCTGAGCTCAGCTTGTTAGGAATGTTGGCAACTCTTTCCATCAACACAGCTCACAGATACAATACTCTACACACAACAGGTAAAGTTTGAATGCTCACATCTCAACCAGCTGGCTTCAATGTGCCAGTTTGTTTTTCTTGCTTTCAGAACAATTTCAAGACAATTTCCTACATTTCTCCCAGAATGCTACAGCTGCTGCACGGATTCTTCCTGCCAAGAGCCTGGAAGCCTCTTCCATCACACACACTTCCAGCTTCTTGAAAGAATTTTGCAGATTAAGCAACAGGCGCCTAATGCTCATTCTACTCAACTAGCCATAGAGCAGATCTGTTTCCCATTTCTGGTTGGAGTTTCAAGGACTTCCTTTTTTCTAATTGCTTCCTCCGGGGCTATGTACTGTAGGGACCACTGCCTCCTCCCGGCTCATATCAGGACTCGACAGCCATTGCATTTTGTCACATGAAAGTCTGAGTCAACTGGGAGAAACTGAGGGATGCTAGTTGCATCTGTCAGGCCAGCCCATCAGTTTGAGAGCCATCATGAATTGCTTCTAGAGTAAGTAAGCCGTCCAGCTTAATTATCCCTGATGAATCAGTAACGGAAGTACTTGGCAGAGTAAGCTTTCTGCCCTAAAGAGTGTGCGTGTGTGTGTGTGCGCGCGTGTGTGTGTATGTATGTATGTGTGTGTGCATGTATGTATGTGTGTGCATGTATGTGTATATATATATAAGTGCACAAGTAGTAAAACACTAACTCTGGCAATTCTCAAAGGTGCAGGTTATCATTGAGCTTTCACCTTTTTTTTCCACTTTCAATTGAATTCACCAGAGTCCAGATTTCTGCTGTCTGAGTTCTATCACATTTCTGTTATTTCCTCTGTCATTTACCGGAGGTAGCTGTGCCCTCCATTTGCCTCTGCTTTGATATTGAACAAAAACTGATTTCTTTCTGAGGAAGTTAGAAAAGCAAGGCTTATGTGACCAATATGTTTCCCAAACCTCACATGAGAGAAAGGGCACACCCAATACTATCAAAATACAACCCTGTACCCATCACAGCACCAGATGCTTTAAGCTGCTGCTTATTGTGGGCTCCCTCGACACAAAATAAAACAGACTCCTGCCTGCCCCCTCCAACAAAGGCTTCCGGTCTCCAAGCTACAACACAATTCTGACAAAAATCTTAGCTTCCTAGAGCTTTGAAATATCCTAACCAAATTGTCTTCCATTTTAAGCTTTAAATATATATATAAGATGCTAAATTAAGGTCAGGCAAATTCTGGTAGTCTTTCTCAGATGACTCCAAAATCTCAATGGTACCTCCCACTTCCTCTTGTTTCTTCTTTAAGTGGGTCTCTAATTGGGAGGGTTCCCAACTGTATTACTAATGCTGTGATGATGATTTTTATTAGCTCATGCTATTATCTTTCTCCTCAAAATGTTTCATTTGAGTATTTAAAACAATCAAATATTCGTGTTCTATGCTTTTGTTACCATTGTTGCAATTTTCCTTCTTATCACTGCAAAGATGGAGTGTCTGTTTCATTCACCCCTCTTCTAGCTGGGGAGCTGTGATTCAGGGCTTTTTCTGTAATCCACACATGGCTTTGGAAAATGTAGGAAGTAGAAAAACAATGAACCTTGGAGTAGATTTAGAAAGGAAAGGCATGAATTTGGCAGATGCAATGTTTTACATTTAAGACGTGGGGCACAGTTTAGGACCAAAAAGGAAAGAAATCAATTTGGGGGTGGGGGAATTTTATTCTAGTGAAGTAAGGGGGAAAGACAGAAGGGAGAAGAGAGAAGGGGATTTTTGGAGCCACTTGATTTTGCACAGAGCAGGAAAATTATCTACTCTTTGCACTTTGCACCTCCCCCACCACCATATGCTTCCCGAAAGTTTCCTTTTTCCATACTTGAAAGGACCACAGATTTTAATAGTATTCATGCATTTGAAGTGTTAGGCAATTCCCAGCTTCCTCTGTTTTTGCATTTATGATGAGAAGTAATTTTTTTTAAAATCCCAGTTACAGGATAAAGTACAAATAAAATCAATGACTATTTAATGAAAAAAATTTCAAACTCAAAGGCAGACTTTACAAAAAAACAGGCAGTTGACCTTAAATAAACTGAAGTTCAAGATCACAACCAGATTCAAGGGCTAAATTATAGGCCAGTCTCCTCCAGTGTCTAGGCTGAGAGAGTTTAGTAGGTTACCACAGCGAATATTAATTTGTATACACCCCAGGGGCCTGAACAAGTTGAAACTACATCATTAAAAGGTCAAATTTACGCAGAATGTCTTGAATTCAGATGTAATAGTAAAAGCAGACAGGGTGGAAGACAGAGACAGTCAGGATTCTCTGTACAAAGGAATATTTGCAACGTGATATTTATTGATGCCTGACATCATACGCTATTACGTGCAAGTCAATTTGTGGGTGTCCGGCACTTGGAGCTACTACTTTGTCAAGCAGAGGAATTTTCTTCCTCTGGGGGGGAGGGGGTTGGTGCACGCTGGACGTGCACGCTGCTGTTCACTGCCAGAGAGTAAGACAGAAGACAGTGGATGGGGACTCTGAGGGGACATATATTGCACAAGCCATCATTCCCACCCTGACAACGGCTGCCTCTATGACCTCTGGCTTCCATAACCCTGTACCCAAACCATTTCACCTTTCAGATCTTCTCTGGAGGATCACTTTAACTGGAACGTGTGAAGGTAACTTCGGGTGGGAAAGTGGGGGAAGGGGGAAGAAGATGAGCAGTGCCTCAGCTACACAGATTCTGCAGTCTGTTAGGACCAGTCCTGCATCTACTGTTTACCATTGTGTGACCTTGGATGTATCTTTTAACACCTTTGATGTCTGCCTCCTTACTCATGAAACAGGATTTACATGGTTGCTTCATTGTATGGATTAGAAATAATGTGGATAAGTGACGGGTACATAGTAGGTGATGAATAAACACAATGCATCTGGTAATGCTGACTGCAACACCCAGAGTCAGAATGCCTATTTTTGCCTTCTATCTTTGGTTCCAAGATCATATTCTGCCCACAAAACTGACACTTGGACTAGAAATAGCTCTATGGGCTCCGGCTGTCCCTCACTTTCACAGTTTTGCAGCAAATGGCATTCACTGGCAGTTCCACCGTCTTAGGGTTCATGGATAAAGTCACTGCTAGAAATGATGTGTAGTGTACTGGCTCCCACTCAGTAGCAAACCCCTGAGCCACAATCCTCTGATTCCTCTTCCCCCACCCATTCTCAGGCCATTCCCAGGAGCAGCCAAGGTTCCTGGGCCCACAGTACCCTCTGATGGCTAACACAAGGAACTTCCTTTTCTCAATCATTCTTAATCTTCGCTCTTGGAAATTCCCATAGGCTTTCACAGGTCACTGCTTTGTGCATTCCATCAGAGACCATTTATTTCTTACTAATGTTGTTTGGCCTCCTCTGCCTTGCTTTTTTTAAATTTCTTACTCAAATATTTCTGAGACACTTACCTACCTCCCTGTTTCTCTCCCTCACTTTGTTCCATTAACAAATTCTCAAATTGCAGTGATTATGGTTGCGAATATAAGAGAGTAGAATGCACGCATCTCTCAGGAAAAAAAAAAAAAACTCCGTCCATTTAGAAGTAAAATAAGACATAATGTATAACCAACAACATTAATCTCAAAAGTCCTTTGAGATGTTCAGATGTCTTCCTGAGACCCTCCCCAGAAGGTGCCATCTACCCCGTCTTTCTCCAAGGAACACTGATCTTTTCTCAACATTCTTACTGTTTTCCTATTGATTTAATTGCCAGAATCATACTAGATTGTCCGCTATTCTTTCATTGCAAATACAATTCAGCTAGAGTAAGGGTTAAGTGCATTCCTGTGGGTTATTCTGGAAAACAAAGCACAAGCTTTCAACATTCGTTTTCTATGGGAAACTGAATTCAAAGATCCAAACAGTTACTTTAGAATGAACTTTTGGAAAACGTTACCTACTGTTGTGTAACATCAGAACTTTTGGGATGGGAGTGGTCAGTTTTTAAAAATTCATACTCATGTCTGTATACTCTGGTTTTCATCTGTTCATCTGTGACATCTGGGATTAATATTTAGGTCTTAAGGTGTGACTTACCTGAACAGACATTGATTCTTCCTTTATCAAAGGAAAAATGTACTAACCAGATCCTGATTTGATATATTGACATGTTATGGGAATATTCTAGAAGGTTATTAAATTCATGTCCATGACTATAGGTTGATTCTTGGTAAAAACACATCACATGTCTCCAAATGCTAACACTAAGTTTAAATTCAAATAATGCCCAAAATTTACGTTTTTATCTATCAAGGCTTACACTTAAAATACTTTAAAAATAAAATTATTTTGATATGGATTAGTAAAATACCATTAATTTTATGCTTAATTTTTCTGATTCAGGAAATTTATTTTAAAATTAAGCTAGAAGTCAGTATTTAGAAGCATCTAAAGTCCTGATTCAACCACTAACTGAAAGATTTCTTTCACAAATTAATATCAAGTGGTTTAATTTTTCCAGTTTCTAACAGTTAAACTTTAAAAGCTTATGAAAATTGGTATGAAATAACTGAATTATTTAATTAAATGGTGAAAGAGCTACTGTGACCATATATAGACACATATGAAAAACATTATTTTAAAGTGCATTTATAAAATATCTCCTAATTTGGTCATATTTAAAGGTAATGCTTGCATAGGACTTTTCTGTGACATTATTCCCACATTCTTAGAATGGAAATTATTTTCTCCTTTAAAATAAAAAATGCAAATCAGTTAAAGTAACAGGTAAATATCCATCCAATTTCATCAAAATTCTGTGAAAACTGACATTCTACATAAATTCTAAATATATACTAATATAACAATAATGAAGAATGATGTCATAAAATAGTTCCACAGTGCAAAAGGTGTTTTAATTGATTGTTCATCAAAGAACATTGAGTTGACACGTTCACATTTTTCTGAAAAGAGATATTTGCTTTCCAATAACATATACCTTTTGAATTCATAAAGATTTGGAGGTACAAATTAAAACATTCAGCGTTAATGTTTTTGAAAGCATTAAGTTTAGATTATTTTCTCAAGACCCAAGAAGAAAACACCAGAGGAAACATAACCAGCCTGAATTGTTTAAAATGTATTTTCCCTTTAATTAAATAAGAAACATCTGTCTAGTGATTTTGGAAATGAATGTAATCCATCCACACTCTGCCTGTACTAGTTTGCATCCAGTGTCCAATATTTTGAAAGAAAATGCTTTCTTTCTGTAAAGAATTAAATAGCAACATGTCTGGGTCTGCAGCAGCTGACTCTTGCCTCCGGAGTTTGGGCACTGGAAATTCTAAGGCTATGTCTTTTTCCAGATTTGTTCTTGGGAAACAACCAAATTCTCTCCAGAATCAAGATTAGGGAGTAACATCTGTGTTCTCCAAACCATCCACTCACCCAGAACACCCTTATCTCAGAATAGTAAGGAAACTGAAGTGACCAGGATGCATTCAAATACCCAAGCTCAAAATACTGTTCCCTCTTTGGGGTGCACTTAACATCTTCCTCCCCTTCACTCGGGCTTTAAAAAGCTGATTTCTCTCCGAACCTGCACTGCCCACAATACCGACCCATCAAACAGGCCAAGTTCTACAAAGAAAGTGGGGACCTGACCCCCGGAGGGCTCTGGCACTTTGAAACCAGAACCAACAGTTGAGAATGACAAATATCACTTACTGGTGCTGTCAAACGGTATCTGCCTGCACTGCGCAGACCCCTCGGCGGGCCAAGGACAGTAGTAGACTGCTCCCCCTTCCACGATGTCTGGCTGGCTGGTGTTGGCTTTGGGCGCCCCCACCAAGACACTCGCCCTGAGAAGAAGTTGGACAAAATCACTCCTTGGAATCGGAAACGTACTTATGATGGAGACAGACTGTCAAACTAGATTTCCTCTTGGAAACCTAGGGGCGTCTGAAACCTGGTTTGGAAGAGGGTGCAAATATTCCTAATTCTTCTCTAGGTGGAGCTATGTATACAGTGAGTTGAGAGATTGCGGGGGGCCGGGGGTGGGGGGGGGCGTAGTGAGAATTAGCAAAGGACAGAGCCCAGCTGCTTATAGCAGACAGCACTTGAGCCCAGACGCTTAATTGTTACAGGCTATGTATAAACAGACCGTGTTGTGGTCCTTGTTTTAACTGGCCCGAGTCTGTTCGGTCCTGTGTTTCCCCTTTGTACGATGCTCTAGTTTTTGTCCCTGGAGCTCCCCAGGAATTTCGGATCCGAGGCAAGTGACATGTCCTGGCTCAAAGTTCACAAGGACATCCAGCGTGGAAGGGGAGGGTAGAAGGTGGTGGCGGGGAACCGGACGGGACCCCAAGTGGGCAGCGGGATGGACGCTCGGGATCGCCTGCCAGCAGGCTGCGGGGACAGGCCTGGGTCCCCCGGCAGAGGGGCAGGGACCCGCACCTGGGGCGACTTACGTGCGAGCGGCAGGTATGTGGAAGTCCACCGCGTAGCCGAAGTAGCTGCCCTCGGGTCCGCTGTACACCGTGAGCTTGTCCACGTCCAAGTTGAACGCCTGCGAGGCGGGGGGCCACAGCATCCCCAGAGCAGCCGAGAAGCAGCAGAGGGGCGCGAGCGGCGGTGCCCGGCTGCCCCGGGGACCGCGGCGGGGCCGGGCAGACATCGCTCTCCGGCCGGGTGGTGCTCACCGGGCAGTGCGAGCCGAGGACCCCGGCTGGGAAACGGCGGGCGTGGCGGCGGGCGGTCCCGGGAGCCCCGGTCCCGGGTCGATGCGCGCGACGCGTCCGCGGTGACAGCCCCGGGCGCTCCTCCGCGCGTCCCCTGCGGTCTGCTGGCCGCCGGATCCCGCGGCTGGGGGCTGGCGGAGGGGATGCGAGCCCTCCTCTGGCGGCGGGAGGGGGCCCCGGTGCGCTCGGGGCGCCTCCTAGTGGCCGGCCCGCACTGCCGGTAACTCACCGACAGTCCTCGCCCCCGCGGGCGGCCGGCGCCAGGCGCCTGTTTCAGTGGGTTGGCTTTCTACTGCAGTTGCATCTTAAAAACTATCTGAGCCTCCCGCTCGCCAATTCAAGCCACTGGCTTTGGAAGCAATCTCCCCCCCGCGCCCCAAAAGCCGCTCTGCCCGCCTCTGCTAAGCGTCGGGCGAGGGTTTGCTCTGGTTTCTCCCAAATGGAAGGATGTGAAAGCGTACCCCACCACGAGGGAAGAGGCCAGACAAAGCCGAGATAGTGGCATTACCTCTGCAGCCTAAAGATCCGAATAAAAGTTTAAATCCAATAATCCTGTCCCCCACCTCCACTTTCCTGCAGAGGTATCTAATAAAGCAATCCTGGAGATTTTATTTAGGTCTTTTCAGAGACACGTGGAGCAGGTTACATGTCTTGGTCCTAAATTTCTGTGGCCTTGTGTAATTGTGGTGAGGACTAGCAAAACTGGGGATGTCGGAATTTACAGTTTACCCACAGCAGGCGTAGGGGGTGTAGGTTGGAATCTGGGAATCTGCAGGAGTTCAAACGTCAGTTCCAATCCATGGGTTTTATTGATCTCTTTCTGTGTCTTCTGCTTGGGAGAGGGAGTGAAAGATGAGTGGGGGAAAAGGCAAAGGAGAAGTGTGGTACCAGAAGCCTTTTCATAACTTGCAGTCTTCCAGGGAAACAGAAGTAACCGGGAAAGACAGCAATTAAGCGTTAAACAGGATGGCGCTGGGTTTAAATGAAAATGAAGACTAGAGAGGAGAGAGGGGAGTAGGGTCCACAGTATTTTAATGAGATTCGTTGGTAATTTAAGCAGAAATTTGAATAGGAGGCTTGGCTTTGGACACTGTGGGCGGAGCGATTGAGGCAAAGTGTTAAAGACACAGAGGCTGCGATGATAGGGTTGTGCGAGGGATTTGAATAACAGTGTGGGTTGGGGAGGAATGGAAGGAAGGGATGGACCTCCTAAGAAAGGATCTTAATAACAAGAACAGTTACTGAGGCAAAGGTGGTGGGTTCTACAGGGATTCTGGAAGTTTAGTGGAGGATGTGGGGGGGGGGGGGGCAGGAGGTCAATTGTCAGAAGAAGAGAAAGCCAAGTGGCTGTTGCCCAAACACACAGAGTGATGAGGGCTCCGACATGATAAACAGATGGAAGGGAAATGAAGCCCACAATGTTAATGAACAGGAAAAGGGCCAGCAGACTGATGGCAGAATGAAAGTGAAGGATAAACCCAAGGTGAGTCTACAGGTATCAATTTAGAAGAGGAAAATCACAGGCAGTGCAATGGGGCAAGAACAGAATGGGAGGAATATAATGAGTTAGGTTCTGGACCTGTTGAATGTGTTACTAGTGTGAGATCCCCAAGAAGCTGGAATCATAAACTGTAATTCAGAGCAGTGATCTAGTCTAATGGAGCAGATGTGGGAGTCCACCCACAGAAAATCTGTGCTCCCATTGAAAAGCTAGACTTTGTCTTACATCAGAACACACTTGGTAGATTGATTTAAATTTTATGTTTTCCTCTTTGCCTGTCTCATCCCTGTAAAAATGCTAAAAATTAATAAGCTATCAGAAGATTACCTAGCAAATCATCACATCTGGATTATTTCCTAACTGAATAGTCCTTTCCCAGACAAGGACTTAAGAGTAGAGGGTAGAAAACTTTTTTCTCAGTCCAAAAGTCCATTTGTGTTGAATATGAAGTCTGCTACTCTGGGTCAGGTTACTATTGGTAATAGAAGTGATATTCCCTGGAGTAAATTTCAATGAGTAATTCACATGCAATATACACATGGGCAGAAAAAGAGCTGTGGGAGACAGTGAGGCTGGGAAATAGCCCCAACTCTATCATTTCCTGTGACTGCATGCTGAAATTTACAAATTCATCATATTGCAGGCAAGATTTAGGTTGGAGTGGAACACCTGAATAAGTAGAAAGTAACAGCATAATCTTAGACATGCACTTGGTCCACATACCAGCTTACTGGACAGAAGTTCAGTTCATTTCAATTGCTCAGTTGTGTCCGACTCTGTGACCCCATGTACTATAGCACACCAGGCTTCCCTCTCTATCACCAACTCCCGGAGCTTACTCAAGCTCATGTCCATTGAGTTGGTGATGCCATCCAACCATCTCATCCTCTGTCATCCCCTTCTCCTCCTGCCTTCAATCTTTCCAAGTATCAGGGTCTTTTCCAATGGGTCACTTTTTCGCATCAGGTGGCCAAAGTATTGGAGCTTCAGCATCAGTCCTTCCAATGAATATTCAGGACTGATTTCCTTTAGGATTGACTGGTTGGATCTCCTTGTAGCCCAAGGGACTCTCAAGAGTCTTCTCCAATATCACCATTAAAAAGTTTCAATTCTTCGGACAGAAGTAGCTCAATGTTATAAAATGATCTGTATAAATTAGCATATGACCAGGGTATTCCCTTTTGTTACTCTCTTGATTTTTGATATTTCCAGCATGTTCCTGCTCTTTTAATTCAAGATATGGGTAGGCCAGGGAAGAAAATTCTACTTATTGCCACATCAATTCAGTCACTCAGTCGTGTCCGACTCTTTGTGACCCCATGGACTGCAGCACGCCAGCTTCCCTGTCAATCACCAATTCCCAGAGCTTACTCAAACTCATATCCATCTAGTTGGTGATGCCATCCAACCATCTCATCCTCTGTCACCCCCATCTCCTCCCACCTTCAATCTTTCCCAGCATCAGGGTCTTTTCCAATGAGTCAGTTCTTTGCATCAGGTGGCCAAAGTATTGGAGTTTTAGCTTCAGCATCAGTCCTTCCAGTGAATATTCAGGACTGATTTCCTATAGGATTGACTGGTTGGATTTCCTTGCAATCCGAGAGATTCTCAAGAGTCTTCTCCAACACCACTGTTCAAAAGCATCAATTCTTCAGCACTCAGCTTTCTTTATGGTTCAACACTCACATCCATACATGACTACTGGAAAAACCATAGCTTTGACTAGATGGATCTTTGTTGGCAAAGGAATGTTTCTGCTTTTTAATATGCTGTCTAGGTTGGTCATAGCTTTCCTTCCAAGGAGCAAGCATCTTTTAATTTCATGGCTGCAATCACCATCTGCAGTGATTTTGGAGCTCAATAAAATAAAGTCTGTTACTGTTTCCATTGTTTCCCCATCTATTTGACATGAAATGATGGGACCAGATGCTATGATCTTAGTTTTCTGAATGTTGAGTTTTAAGCCAACTTTTTCACTTTCCTCTTTCACTTTCATCAAGAGGCTCTTTAGTTCTTCTTCTCTTTCTGCCATAAGGGTGTTGTCATCTGCATACCTGAGGTTATTGACATTTCTCCCGGCAATCTTGATTCCAGCTTGTGCTTCATCCAGCCTGGCATTTCATATGATGTACTCTGCATATAAGTTAAATAAGCAGGGTGACAATACACAGACTCATTATATTGCCAATACAGCCAATTATATTATATTATATATATCATATTGGCACATATTTGGATTCATATACTTGTTCCTTTCTTCTAAAACACACTTGTTATTGATTTATGCAACAAGCCTACATTTTATACAGTGTCACTTTCCACTGTACAGATGAGGGCCTTAAGGTTCAGAGAGCTAAAAGCATATACAAATTTACAGAGCAAGTAAGTGGTGTTATTTTTAAAAAATAATTTTTATTTATTTATTTTTGGCTGTGCTGGGGCTTTATTGCTGTTCCAGAATTTTCTCTCATTGCAGCAAGTGGGGGATACTCTCTAGTTGTGGTTCATGGGCTTCTCATTGCAGAGCATGGGCCCTAGGGCAGGTGGTTGCTGCTGCTGCTAAGTCGCTTCAGTCGTGTCCGACTCTGTGCGACCCCATAGAGGGCAGCCCACCAGCCTCCCCCGACCCTGGGATTCTCCAGCCAAGAACACTGGAGTGGGTTGCCATTTCCTTCCCCAATGCATGAAAGTGAAAAGTGAAAGTGAAGTCGCTCAGTTGTGCCGACTCTTGGTGACCCCATGGACTGCAGCCTACCAGGCTCCTCCATGCATGGGATTTTCCAGGCAAGAGTACTGCAGTGGGGTGCCATTGCCTTCTCCAAATGCAGGTGGACCTCAGTAGTTATCTACTCTCAGGCTCCAGAGCACAGTCTCAATAATTGTGGTGCAGGGGCTTAGTTGCTATGCAGCTAATCCCAAGCGGGATTTTCTTGGACCAGGAATTGAACCCACATCTCCTGCATCAGCAGGTGGATTCTTTACCACGGAGCCAGCAGGGAAGCCCCACTGGTGTGATTTGAACTTAGAACTCTCAGATGCTAAAACCAGTTCCTCAGGCTATTCGGTCTATAGGCATATTTTTGTGAATTATGGCAAAAATGAAAAGTCACTTTTCTGAAGTATTAAGCTCTTCTGGTCTGGCCCTTTGGGTATGCTTGCTGCTAAGTCACTTCAGTCGTGTCCGACTCTGTGCGACCCCATAGACGGAAGCCCACCAGGCTTCCCATCCCTGGGATTCTCCAGGCAAGAACACTGGAGTGGGTTGCCATCTCCTTCTCCAATGTGTGAAAGTGAAAAGTGAAAGTGAAGTCGCTCAGTCGTGTCCGACCCTTAGCGACCCCACGGACTGCAGCCTACCAGGCTCCTCCGTCCATGGGATTTTCTAGGCAAGAGTACTGGAGTGGCTTGCCATTGCCTTCTCCGTTGGGTATGCTTACGAGTCATGATAGCAGCTGTGTACTTTTATAAGAGGTCACAGCAAAGGGTTTGGTTGCTGGCCACTCACTCAGTCCTATCTGACTCTTTGTGACCCCATGGACTACAGCACACACGATTCCCTGTCCTTCATGATCTCCCAGAGTTTGCTCAAATTCACATCCATTGAATCGATGATGCCATCCAACCATTTCATTCTCTGTTGTCCCCTTTTCCTCCTGCTTTCAGTCTTTCCCAGCATCAGGGTCTTTTCCAATGAGTCGGCTCTTTGAATCAGGTTGGCCAAAGTATTGGAACTTCAGCTTCAGCATGTGTTTCCAATGAATATTCAGGGTTCATATCCTTTAGGATGGATTTTTTATCTCCTTGCTGCCAAGGGACTCTCAAGAGTCTTCTCCAACACCACAGTTCAAAAGCATCAATCCTTTGGTGCTCAGCCTTCTTTATGGTCCAGCTCTCACATTTGTATGTGAATGGTTTTTCCCGTGGTCATGTATGGATGTGAGAGTTGGACTGTAAAGAAAGCTGATCGCTGAAGAATCGATGCTTTTGAACTGTGGTGTTGGAGAAGACTCTTGAGAGTCCCTTATACTGCAAGGAGATCCAACCAGTCCATTCTAAAGGAGATCAATCCTGGATGTTCATTGGAGGGACTGATGCTAAAGCTGAAACTGCAATACTTTGGCCACCTCATGCGACGAGTTGACTCACTGGAAAAGACTCTGATGCTGGGAAAGGTTGGGGGCGGGAGGAGAAAGGGACAACGGAGAATGAGATGGCTGGATGGCATCACCGACTCTGTGGACATGAGTTTGAGTGAACTCCGGGAGTTGGTGATGGACAGGGAGGCCTGGCGTGCTGTGATTCATGGGGTCGCGGAGAGTCGGACATGACTGAGTGACTGAACTGAACTGAACTGAACACGGGGTCGCAAAGAGTTGGACACGACTGAGCGACAGAACAGAACAGAACTGGAAAAACCATAGCTTTGACAATACAGACCTTTGTTGGCAAAGTGGTGTCTCTGCTTTTTAATATGCTGTCTAGGTTTGTCATAGCTTTTCTTTGAAGAAGCAAGCGTCTTTTAATTTCATGGCTGTAGTCACCATCTATTGTGATTTTGGAACCCAAGAAAATAGTCTGTCACTGTTTCCGTTTGGTATTCAAAGAGTGAAGGAAAAGCAAACTAACTTGAAGCTCTCTGACCTACCCCAGAGACCAAAAACCTGGGAGAAGAGTAAAATCTCACAAGAAGCTAGAAAAAAAACTGTAATAATTACAGGGACAGAATAGGTCTGAATCGGTGTCTTGTACATTTCAGTATTCTGACACATGGGAACCATGCCAATCAGTAAAACCTGGGATACTGTCAGAGAAACACATGGACAATGACAGGTCTTACGCTGAATGAGAAGTTTGACATTTTAAAGATCTTCTAGCACTGATTTATTTGTCAGAAAAGCAAGTCTGGTAATTGTTTATCATGCATGTGAGTACGTGTGTATGTTTAATGCTAAGAAAGGTATACATACTTGTTTCCCTAAACAGAAAAGAAAAGAACCCAAAGGTCAAAGATGGAACAGATTTGGCCCAAACTTTCCAAAAATAAATAAGTAAAGAGTACCACAGGAAAAAAATATGCTCTCTGGGTTGTAGCCATGTACAAAATATTTATAAATAGAGATGCTGTAACATTTAACCATTAGTGCAAACTTCTTAACAGAAGATCAAATATATTTGTTACTTAATAACCAATTACTGTTCCCCACTATGTTTAAATCTATTTCCTTATATGATAAAATGTGATCCTGGGACTTCCTTGGTGGTCCAGTAGTTGTGATGCTTCCACTGCAGCAGGCATGGGCTCAGTTCCTGGTTGGGGAACCTTATGCTGTGTGGGGTGACTAAAAAAATAGCCCCCCCCTCCAAAAAAAATGATCTTGCCTCCAAATCAAGGACCAAGAGAGTCCATACCTGATTATTTCATTAATACACCACAATTTCAATATGTTATTTAAACCTTTTATAAAATAAGCCCAGGTAAAAATAATATGCTCTTGAAGATTCCCTCAGCTTTAAAAATGAAGCACCCAGTGGAAGACAGTTTTTCAATCTCTTCTTGTATTTGTGGTAATTGAGGTGATCTCAAAGGTTTTTTCGGTTTGTTTATGTTTTTGCCCACTGGACTCAGTGTTTCTCCAATATTAGAAACTACCTATTAGTATAAACTGGTCAATTAAACTTACATTGGGCAAACAACTCTTAAATCTGTCAAGTGTCTCTGCTAGCATAAGCTTATGTCTGCAAATTTCCTATTTCTGGTCCCTGGAGGGTGAATCTCATTATAGTAAAATCTTTTTTTTTCTTTTTGATAATTTTGTTTGTAATTCTCTTTTATGATTTCCCTTCATGATTTTATTAGCCACTTTTAAGTTAAAAGTGCTGCAACCCATGGCCCCCGTGTTGGCAGCTGTTCAAGCACAGTCAACAGTTGGTTTAGCTGAAGGAAAATTCCCACTAGTCAAAACCAGACTCCAACTTGATCTCTTTTTAGAATGAGCCTTTTAAATACAACTCTGCTTTAAACAAAAATAAAAATAAATAAAAACAGTTCTTCCTCTAAAAAAGGAAGGTAAACGAGGCCAATGATGCTCTTCCAGAGCCCTGACATCTGGGGATAAATCTTCCTGAGAGTCAAAGACCCCAGGGAGTTGAGTTTATATGAAGGATCTTGATTTACAGATTTTAATTAGGGCAAGTTCACTCCAGAATCTTGAAAAACCAACACACATCTGATGGGTTGGCCATAGTGACTAAGGCAAACTTCCAGGAGGAAAAATTCACAACATCTTAGTTGTAAATTTGGAATCTGGCAATGGGGAAGTCCAGTTTCCCAAGAGCTTGTGTTTCAGTCCAGTGCCAAAGGAATATATTAGATTGGCTTTATTATTATTATTAAATTTCAATGAGGTGTTGGGGTGCAGGGCCTCACTTCTCTGGTCCCAGGGAAAGAGAGTCACTTAAGATGAGAAGTGAGCATTCTCCTCACTTGTGTCTTCAGTCATTCAGATATCTGAAAGTACATACCATAGACTGGATGGCTTATTAAAAACAGAAATTTATTCCTCTCACTTCTGAAGACCAGAAGTTCAAGATCAAGATGGCAGCGCAGTTGAGTTCTCGCAAAAGGCCTCGCCAGGTTTCAGACTGCCAACTTCTTATTGTATTCCCATATGGCAGAAAGGGGTTGAGAGAGTTCTCTGGGGTTCCTTTGATAAGGTACTAATTCCATCATGGGGCTCTGCTCTCATGACCTCCCAAAGGCCCCACCTCCTAACACTATCACACTGGAGGTTAGGATTCCAACATGTGAATTTGGAGGTGGGGTGGAGTGCTGGACACAAGTCTTCACCCCATTGCATCAGGACTTGAGGAGCTTTTGTGAACATGGTGCTACAGGCACCTCCATGGACCAACGACAATAGTTGTGGGCTTCAGGGGCAGACAGCAGCTGTGGCCTGATACTCTTCATTCAGCCCTTGGAGGAGGACAAAGGACTCCAAAGATCTCCTACAAAAAGGTGGGGACGTCATGAACGAGTCTTGCACCTATGGGAGGAGGTGAAGGCTGGAGCATCTGATTGGTGATCCGAATGTGATTTAAACCCTAGACTAGGTTGCTGTGTTTATTCCAAGGTTGGAAGATGTCATGAGGGTGTCTAGGACTTCCCTCTAGTGTCTGTGATCCTATTAAAGTGTGTGGGATTTTCTTGTGAGAAAATGATTTAGTCTCAAACAATTTAGATGAACTTTTCATTACAAAGTTCTCAAATTTGAGTTGGTCTCTCCCACATTTATCACCATCTTTATTTCCTTGTGGTACTTTGCAAATCAGATGAAAGGGAAAAAGAAGAAAAGAGCCACAGAGGATGGAAGGAAAGGACAGAAGGAAGAAGGGAGGAAGGGAAGGAATTTGCCCATAGAAACTATGTTTCATATTTTCCCAGCTAACTGAAAAATCCAGATCAGATTTCAATATCACTCATGCAAGGACTATATTCTACTCAATTTCATCAGCCCTACCTAACTTTGTTATTTGCTTATTCCTTATTTTTATCCCATCAACAGATGTGAGCACCAACTGTGTCTTATTTACAGTGCCAGCCCTGGAGATACGAATTTAAGAGATATAGTCCTTCCCTTCCTGGAGCTTATGTTCTAGTGAGGAGATGCCAGCCTGATGAGAATATAATTAACTAGAACAGTGCCAGGAGCAGAACTAATAGGGTGTGGTTAGAGAAGAATGGGTGTAGGGAAGCTTTTAGGAGATCATTTTCCTTCAAATAAGAACACAACCACATGACCCACCAAAGAATAATGGACTACTCATGATGCAACTTTTTAAAACAGATGTGGTTGCTACACTGCTCACCCCCATCTGGAAAACAAGGGACCTTATGGCTTGGTGTCCCTTAGTGTCCCTGACTTAGAGAAGTTCAATCTTAGCAGATTGTAACTAAGATATGGAATCAAGTTAAGACTTTTAGTGCCCATGTAGAACAAGCCTCCTGTGGTATCTGTGCATTTTGTCATCTGTGTAACTTACCTAAGGAAGCCTCCTGCTTACCATGACAGTAAGTCATCCGTGCCCAAGGCCTTGACCACTTTAAGTTTCTCTGTGCAGCAGTGCCCTAGTTTGTTTCCAGGGCTAGCAGTCTTTGAGAGAACAATCTGAAGGTTGGAAGTGAATTTCTTGTCTTCTGCTTAGATTGCTTAAAACGTGACTAATTGACTAAAGTTGACCTTTCTGGCTTTTGTTTTGACTTATTAAAAAATGTGTCCTTTTCCCAAAGCCCTCTGGGCACATGCACAAAAAAATAGAAATATGACAAGTTAAATTAAAACCAGCAGATGAAAGCTAAAACACTCTCATAAAGTTAAAAAGAAAGATGCCAAGTAGCATTTCTGGAAGGAGAAAACTAAACCAAATGGATTAAGCTTAGTCATTTTTCTACTGGTTTGCAAGAGGACTTGTTCAAAATAGATGTTAGAGTGATTTCCTACAAAATCCTTGACAAACTTGTGCCTCTACATATTTTCATACCAAATCCTGTAAATAGTGGTAATCCCAGGGAGAGACTCTCAAATTTAGTTCTTTTTATAGTGATATTAAGATTTCTGTTTAGCCCTTAGTGTGGCCTAATTCCGTTGCATCTCATTCTTGGGAGAAGAGAGATTAGCTTTAAACACAGTTAACATTTCTCTCTTGAACTCTAATCATTGCTGTTAGCTCAGTCATACTGTGATTCTGTTTAGAAACCAGTGTTGCTGATACATGTAGAAACAGTAGGTATTAAGAACATGAATTCTGGAGCCAGATATCTGGTCCATAGCTCAGCTTTGCCATTTACCTGTATGTGGGCAAGTTACTTACCATCTCTGTGCCTAGCTTTCCCCAACTGTAAAATGAAGATACAAACAGCAAATCATATAGATTTGTGAGGACTAAATGGGTTAATGGGCCATAAAGAAGGCTGAGTGCTGAAGAACTGATGCTTTTGAACTGTGGTGCTGGAGAAGACTCTTGAGAGTACCTTGGACAGCAAGGAGATAAAACCAGTCCATCCTAAAGGAAATCAACCCTGAATATTCATTGGAAGCACTGATGCTGAAGCTGAAGCTCCAATACTTTGGCCACCTGATGCAAAGAACTAACTCATTGGAAAGGACCCTGATGCTGGGAAAGATTGAGGGCAAGAGGAGAAGGAAGTGACAGACAGATGGTTGGATGGCATCTGATCCAATGGACGTGAGTTTGAGGAAACTCTGGGAGATAGTGAAGGACAGGAAAGCCTGGCATGCTGCAGTTCGTGGGGTTGCAAAGAGTTGGACACAACTTAGTGACTGAAGAACAACACTAGTTTGAGATACAGGAGAGAATCTTTATGAATAAGTCAACTGATTCTTGCATTTGATTTCACACATGGAGAAAAATATTTTGCAAAGCAATTATCTCTTGTTCAGAACTCCAAATTGCAGACATAATAAGTGGCCTATTTATGCTAAGGGATTATTAATATTTATTGGTCATGAGATTTATGTTTTGCTTTGACCTTTGTGTACATAATCTCTTTTAACATATTATTATTATTATTTAATGATTTTGGTCCCATGGTTTGTGGGATCTCAGATCCCTGATAAGGGATTGAACCCAGGCCAAGGCAGTGAAAGCCTGGAATCCTAACCACTAGGCACCAGGGAACTCCTTTATCATATTTTTAAATATTCCATTTTAAAAATAAGGAAACCTAGGGACTTCCCTGGTGGTCAGTGGCTAAGACTCCACGTTCCCAATACAGGGCACCTGGGTTCAATCCCTGATCAGGGAATTAGATCCCATATGCTATAGCTAACAATCCCATATGCCTCAACTAAGACCCAGCTCAGCCAAATAAATAAATGTATATTTAAGAAAGTAAATAAATAAAAAGAAGGAAACCTAAATTTGATGGGGTTAAGTAACTTGCAAGAATTTACTTGCAGGAGGTATGTGGTGAAAACTGAGGGTAAATCACAGGATGTCTGATTCCCCAGAACTTACTTTTTCTATCATCTATTTCTCTTTTCTAGGTTTGGGACAAGACAGTGTATCAGATTCTTTGAAAAGTCAATACAAGGAAGCAATGAAAGTGAGAGGGCCTAAAGGCAACAACACCCAGTAGCAACAAGCAAACCCAGGCACCAGATGTGGGTTTCTAATACCATTCTCCAATAGAAGGAACTAGGGTCTTTGGAGAAACAGCTAATCCTGGGAGCAGGTAATAGACAAGATTAACCTGGGATATCTTATAGCAAGGAAATAAGGAAGTACTCAGAAACCAAACTGATGGAGTTTATCAAGGGGAGGCAAGAATCAACTGAAAGAGCTCCCAAAGGCTACTTGAAAAGCAAAATAAGTGATATAGTATTGGATTATAACTCGAGGTATAAAGCAGATCATTATGAGCCCTGAGGTAAGAGGCCTGAATTGTGTCTCCCCCGCAAAGAAAAATTATTTGCTGAAGCCCTAATTCCCAATGATACTATATTTGGAAATATGGCCTTTAAGGAAGTAAATAAGCCTAAATGAGATCATAAGGATGGGGCCCTATTCCAAAAGGACTAGTGCCCTTTTAAGAGGAGGAGATACCAGAAATCTTTCTCCCTCAGAACGTGCACCATGAGCATGCAGTGAGAAGGCAGCCATCTGCAAACCAAGGAGAGAGATCTCATTAGGAACCAACCCTACTGATCCTAGACTGCCAGCTGTCAGGATGTTGAGAAAATGAATTTCTATTTTTTAAGCTGCTAGTCACTGTTATGGCAGTGCTAGTAGACTAATAAAGTCCGTACCAATATAAATGATTGAGCAAACAAGTAAGTGGAAAGAAGAGACAAATACTTATACATTAGAAACTTTTTAAAAATTTATGTGGACACTGTCCCCTTGAGGAGGTAGAACATAGCTCTCTACACTGGGTTCGATGACATTCTTCCAAAGACATAGTATTGAAAGGGCGTAACAGTACAGAAGATTGACATCATCAGTGGTAAGTCAAGCAGATAACGTATCCTTAATATAATCTGGTAAGAACAGCACTTGTTTTCCTCCTCCAAACTAAAATTCCTGTCAAATCAAAAGAAAAACATCAGACGAACCCAAATTGAGGGACAGTTTACAAAATACCTGACCAGATTTCTCCAAAGTGTCAAGGTCACCCACATGAAGCAAAGTCTAAAACTGTCATAGTTTAATGGGTTCAGGTATGACCTAAATCAAATCCCTTATGATTCCACAGTGGAAGTGAGAAATAGATTTAAGGGACTAGATCTGATGGATAGAGTGCCTGATGAACTCTGGACGGAGGTTCGTGACATTGTACAGGAGACAGGGACCAAGACCATCCCCATGGAAAAGAAATGCAAAAAAGCAAAATGGCTGTCTGAGGAGGCCTTACAAATAGCTGTGAAAGGAAGAGAAGTGAAAAGCAAGGAGAAAAGGAAAGATATAAGCATCTGAATGCAGAGTTCCAAAGAATAGCAAGGAGAGATAAGAAAGCCTTCCTCAGCAATCAATGCAAAGAAATAGAGGAAAACAACAGAATAGGAAAAACAAGAGATCTCTTCAAGAAAATTAGAGATACCAAGGGAACATTTCATGCAAAGATGGGCTCGATAAAGGACAGAAATGGTATGGACCTAACAGAAGCAGAAGATATTAAGAAGAGGTGGCAAGAATACACAGAAGAACTGTACAGAAAAGATCTTCACGAACAAGATAATCACAATGGTATGATCACTCACCTAGAGCCAGACATCTTGGAATGTGAAGTCAAGTGGGCCTTAGAAAGCATCACTATGAACAAAGCTAGTGGAGGTGATGGAATTCCAGTTGAGCTATTTCAAATCTTGAAAGATGATGCTGTGAAAGTGCTGCACTCAATATGCCAGCAAATTTGGAAATCTCAGCAGTGGCCACAGGACTTGAAAAGGGCAGTCTTCATTCCAGTCTCAAAGAAAGGCAATGCCAAAGAATGCTCAAACTACCGCACAATTGTACTCATCTCACACGCTAGTAAAGTCATGCTCAAAATTCTCCAAGCCAGGCTTCAGCAATATGTGAACCGTGAACCTCCAGATGTTCAAGCTGGTTTTAGAAAAGGCAGAGGCACCAGAAATCAAATTGTCAACGTCCGCTGGATCATGGAGAAAGCAAGAGAGTTCCAGAAAAACATCTATTTCTGCTTCATTGACTATGCCAAAGCCTTTGACTGTGTGGATCACAATAAACTGTGGAAAGTTATGAAAGAGATAGGAATACCAGACCACCTGACCTGCCTCTTGAGAAACCTGTATGCAGGTCAGGAAGCAACAGTCAGAACTGGACATGGAACAACAGACTGGTTCCAAATAGGAAAAGGAGTACGTCAAGGTAAGGAAAGTTATGACCAACCTAGATAGTATATTAAAAAGCAGAGACATTACTTTGCCAACAAAGGTCCATCTAGTCAAGGCAATGGTTTTTCCAGTGGTCATGTATGGATGTGAGAGTTGGACTGTGAAGAAAGCTGAGTGCCAAAGAATTGATGCTTTTGAACTGTGGTGTTGGAGAAGACTCTTGAGAGTCCCTTGGACTGCAAGGAGATCCAACCAGTCCATTCTAAAGGAGATCAATCCTGGGTGTTCATTGGAAGGACTGATGCTAAAGCTGAAACTCCAATACTTTGGCCACCTCATGTAATGAGTGGACTCACTGGAAAAGACTCTGATGCTGGGAGGGATTGGGGGCGGGAGGAGAAGGGGACGACAGAGAATGAGATGGCTGGATGGCATCACCGACTCGATGGACATGAGTTTGAGTGAACTCCGGGAGTTGGTGATGGACGGGGAGGCCTGGCGTGCTGTGATTTATGGGGTTGCAAAGAGTCGGACACAACTGAGCAACTGAACTGAACTGAAGCAGATTTGGTGACTAAATGTGATGTGGCACTCTGGACGGAATCTTGTAGCAGACAAAGGACTAGGTTAAAACTGAAGACATCTGAATAAGGTATGAGCTTCAGTTAATAACTGTCAATATTGGTTCATTGGTCCTGACAAATGTATCAAACTCATGTTTGATCATAGCAGGGGATATTAGCTACAGGATATATATGGAAACTGCTTAGATATCTATGTATTTTGCTAAGCTTTCTGTAACTATAAAACTGTTCTAAATGAAAAGTATATTTAAAGGAATTCCCTGGTGGTCCAGTGTGCTCCCAAAGCAGGGGGCCCAGGTTTAATCCCTGGTCAGGCAACTAGATCCCACATGCCACAACTAAGACTTGGCATAGCCAAATAAATAAATATTTTTAAAAGTCTATTTTAAACAAATATGCAAAACGGTGTTTTTGTTATATCTTCCACATGACTTCTGTCTTATATTGTTTCTCTGAATATTCCAAGGTGAGTACTCACTTATCTTGGGAACAGAGTTTAGTTTCGTTTTGTTTCTTCTCACAAAACAGGAGTGGCAGACCAGGGGAGGACCGGTATAAGATTGAGCATGTTTATCTGTATGAGTAAGTAATTCCTGTAGGTATATTTTAAAGATGCGTGTGAGTCCCCATATTTGAAACATCTTCACAGTTTTATTTCTCCTCTTGTAATTTTCTTCTCCTTCTGTAGACAACCTCTGAAAATCCCAGAAAACAATATTTGCTTTTAGATGGTTGGGATTGAATCCTCTATTGTCTTTTTTTCCTTTGAATCCTGTTGTTCTTTTTTTCCCACAGAGAAACTCCCAGATTTTTCATTTTATTTTAAGATTATGTTACTGAACCAGATGATCCAGTTTTGCCCTTTGCTTCTCAGGCTCAAAAAGAAAAAGGAAAAAAAAAAAAAAAAAGCCAGTGCTGTGGGGTTTAGCAAACACTTCACTCTCTTCTCTTCCAGACCTTGTCAGCTGCACTGTTCCAACAGCAGTCAAAGTGGATCTACAGCTCCAAACCCCATTCCTCCTGGATTTTCGTGCTGGCCGCCAACCAAGAACTGGCTCCAGCTGTACTGGCCCCTAATTTCTTTAACTGTTTCCTCTTCTTTATTCTGATGCTGAGAGTTAGAGTAAAGGAGATTCATTTGCAAGTATTTATTGAGCACTAGTCACTGAGGACAGCAGTAAACAAGGCAGGTGAGGTCCCTGCCCATAGAAGCCACATTCTGAAGGATGGATAGCAGGCACACTTATTACTGCTAGGAGAGTTACTTGAATGAATGTTTTCATTAGTCCTGATGATGGAGACGCTAATTGCTCTTCTCATGAGACATAGATGCCAAATGACTTACCCAACATCAGGCAGCTAGTTAGTGATGGAGATACAATTATTTTCTTTTAATGATTTTGTTTATTTATTTATTTTTGGCTGTGCTGGGTCTTCATTGCTGCACAAGGTTTTCTCTAGCTGCAGTGAGTCGGGGGCTGTTCTATACTTGCTGTACTGTGGGCTTCTCATTGAGGTGGCTTCTCTTGCTGTGGAGCATGGGTTCTAGGGTGCACAGGCTTCAGTAGTTGTGGCTGCTGGACTCTAGCGCACAGGCTCAGTTGCCCTTGGGCATGTAAGATCCTCCAGGACCAAGGATCGAATCTGTGTCTCCTGCTTTGGCAGGCAGACTCTCCACCACTGAGCCACCAGGGTAGTCCCTGGAGATACAACTTAAAACAAAGGTCTCAGATTCCAGAACACTTGGATTCCTAACCATGATAATATTGATAAAATTGTTCTTTTGCATAGATACTGCCTGATTTCTATCTTGCCCTTTCTACTCTTAAAAAATATGCTGCTTCTAAAACATATCTGTAATGTCTAATGACAATTATAAAAAGAAAAGGCGGCTCTTTTTTTTTTTTTAAATGGTGCCACTTGCATTAAGTAGTTGCTTTTGTAGCATGCACTACCTCTCTTTCCTATTTCTATAGTGAACCACCCCATCCTCCGCCCCTCTGCAGAGTATTCAGGTGTTTCAGGTGGGATGAACCCAGCAGGAATTCCACGGATAGATTGGCATAATTAGGTTGGGAAGCAGTTCGTACCTCGCGCATAAGCCAATCAGTGCCTATCATTCTAATAGCTGACGTGATTGGTTATAGAACTATAGAGGCGAGGTAAGACACTTGCTTTCTCCTCCAGCGTAGGAAGGAGGTGGTACCTAACTCCAGTCTCTGTTAGTCCCCATTCTGGAGGAGGAACTGAAAGTTCGGATTCATGCAGCTCAAGTTCTGACCGCACCGCGTCTGATGTCGTCCTCACTTACTGACATTTCAGGTGAGTGATCCCTAAATGCTCTTTCGTGTTGAAGTCACTTTGACTTGGAGGTTCTTTTTGTTTCATTTAAAAACATGCTATCCGACACAAATAATTGCTTATATTAGGCATATAAACCTAAATATTTAAGTAGATTAAAAAAAAACCTTCACAAGAAAGTAAAACAAACAAACCCAACCCCCCGCCCCACTGAATTATCCAGAGGACTTCAAATGTCCAGAGAACATTTGCAGACAAATTTGATTCTCTGACTTAAGTGGGGGGGAAAAAAAAGTAAAATACACCTAGACTGTGGTAGATGCGTTTGTTTTACACCTGAAGGTAATCAAGACTGGTTAATAACTTGGGCCCAGATGTACCAGATGCTCAGTTAATTGGCCCCCACTCAGCTGGGTTCACATTGTAGTGCACAATTGTCTTGGATTTTGTTGCTAAAAACACGCCTGTTTTTGCTAAACAACACTGTTCTGGAGATTTGCCACCCCAAATGCAGAGAGCTTGCTGTGATGAAGATTTGTGCCATTGGTGAGACCAGAAAACACCACAACATTGTAATAATGCGAGAGGCAACACGTCAGCCTGTGTGTCTTCAATTAATCACACATTAGGCAGATTTCAAACAGCGGCTTCCTTCTCATTAACTAGCCGCTAAGTGTGGCGATACTAGCTGTGCATTAGGACCTGAAAGTGCACAGGAAATTGCATTCTGGCTGACTGTGTACCCACCCTTCCAAGGACATTCTATGTCCAACTTAATGTTCCACGGAGGTTTTAGCCTCTGAGGACACAAGGCCAAAGCTAATCAGGAATCAGTTGTTGCATAGCAAGGCTCAGCTTTGACCACATTGGGGAGATGGCAGTTGTCTCTAATCTGAGACAAATCACCATGTTTTCAGCTTCCCTGTTAGGTTGGTTGGCCCAGGAGGGCCCTGTAGGATAACACAGTGAACATGGCAGCTCTCCAGTCTGCTCTTAAAACAAAATGTTGGGAAAATAGACGTCTGGCTGGCAGTGAAAAAACAGATGGTTAGAAGCTTTTACCTTCCTTATTTATTTATTAATTAATTTTTGGCTGTGCTGGGTCTTCGTTGCCGTATGGGCTTTTATCTGGTTGCGGCAAGAAGGGACTACTCTTTAGTGTGGTGCACTGGCTTTTCATTGTGGTGGCTTCTCTTTGTTGTGGACCATGGGCTCTAGGGCAACTCAGGCTTCAGTAGATGCAGTTCCCAGACTCTGGACCACAGGCTTAATATTTCTAGCACACAGGCTTATTTGCTCCACGGCATGTGGGATCTTCCCGGCACCAGCAATTGAACCCATGTCTCTGTATTGACAGGTGAATTCTTCACCAGTGAGTCACCAGGGAAGCCCTTATCTTCCTTTTTTAAAATTAATTTTAATTGAAGTATAGTTGATTTTACAGGCTTCCCTGGTGGTTCAGTGGTAAATAATCCACCTGCAGTCCAGGAGATGCAGAAGACATAGGTTTAATCCCTGGGTCAGGAAGATCCCCTGGAGGAGGAAATGGCAACCCATGCCATTACTCTCATGGGGATAATCCTAAAACAGAGGAGCCTGGTGGGCTATAGTCCATGGGGTCACAAAGAGTCAGACATGACTGTGCGACTGAGCACTAGTTGATTTACAATGTTGCATTTGTTTCTGCTGTATGGCCAAGTGAATCAGCTGTACGTATACATACATTCACTCTTTTTTAGTTTCTATTCCCATTTAGGTCATTACAGCATATTGAACAGAGTACCCTGTCAGCAATGAAAACTTACTGCTAATATTTCTTTGTGATCAGTACAATTTCTTGTAAAGATTTTGATAAAATATTTGAAGAGCTTAAGTGTACTTCCAGGGTGTGAATTCCTTTTACCTTCTATTTTTAATTTTAAACTCTAAAAGATGTTAACGTCTGTATCTGACAATTGGGTTGTGGATAGGTGTAAATCATGTATTTATTCCCACAGGAATAAATCTCTGCCCTGTTCTATTAAAACTAAAGAGGGTGAAACTTATGTCAAGTTCAAGTGTGACTTCCTCTGCAAGCAATGCCTGAGCTCTGAACACATGGTGCTACCTAAGGCAGTGTTTATGGGTTGTGTGGAACTTGGAACGTGTTCTTTCATAGGAACAAATAGGATTAGCGAAAGGCCAGCCCACCTGATGTGCTCATAATGGCCTCATAAGGGAACCATTTATTACAAAACCCAACCATGCTGTTAACAGTGCTTCTGGGGGAAAATGGTTCAGACCACACTCGGGTTGTTATCCTTCTGTTTGGCTGCAGTAGGTTTGGGATCTTCTTTGGCTGTTGCTTAGGACACAGTTGTGTGGAGAAGGTTGTTGATGGGTGGGAATAGACAAGGACCCACTATTGGCTCAGTGGTAAAGAATCTGCCTGCCAATGCAGGGTTTGATCCCTGGGTCCGGAAGATCACTGGGAAAATGAAATGGCTACCCACTCCAGTATTCTTGCCTGGGAAATCCCATGGACAAAGGAACCTGGTGGGCTACAGTTCATGGGGTTGCAAAGAGTCAGACATGACTGAGAGACTATCACTTTTTTTTTACTTTCAAGTATGCAAGCCAGTAGGATTGAGGGACTGTGAATGAGGGGAGTAGAGAACCAGGGGATGAGAAATCCAGATGCCCCTAAGCCTTAAGGTCTCTGCTTATGATTTGTCTCCTTTAAAAAAAAAAGTCATTGAGGATAATAAGAAGGATGCAGGTTTTCCTAAGGTCACCTCATAGACAAAGGAGATGATGGGGCATTAATTCAATTCAGAGAATTGGGGTTTCCTGGAATCTCAGGAATTGATGTAAGCCTCGGCTCTTCTGACACAGTTGTTACTGACCAGGATTCTTGCCTCCTTGATCAATAGAAACTGATCAAAGACCAGACAAAAAATTCAGGCAAGACTTTTATTGGGGTCCCTGCTGCAGCAGTGGGGGAGGAAGAACAAAAAACAAGTTCCTTTGCTCACTCCCCAAGGAGAGGTGAGCTGATTACTTACATGGGGTGAGGGTAGGAATGTGTCCAGAGGTCGGGCTGGAGGGGTGATTTCAGTGATTCGCCCACCCCTTTGGTGCTATTGTGTGCAGGGGTCATGCACAGTCTAGCAGTTGGGTTTTTTTTGGGGGCTCTGTGTATCTTTTGTCCAGAATTTGCCCCAACTGTGCATACACATAGTTGTTAGTCCCTTATGGTTTCTTAGCATTTTGTTGCTTGAGGAGATGTTTGTCCAGGTACAAGCATTGCAGCACAGCAGTAAAGGATCCCAGGTCCCACGCCTTTCTCAAAATGAACTATGGAACTCTGACTTTGAACACCTCATCAGATTTTTGTGTATTGGGATTTTCAGCCATTACAGCCATCAGAAAGAAAAGTCAAAATTGAATAGATGTCACACATTACCTCGACATGAACGTCACTGTAACCAGGACCTCTTTATAATTTCATCTTCTTATTCAAGGCCAAACCAAATTCAGCTGCTTGCTGAAATGTGAGCAGAGGTAAGATTTTCTTTATTGTTTGTGAATTTTAGTTTAGTTCAATTTAAATTTCAGGAAGTATGCATTAATTTTTGCATGAAAAACACAGCTATACATCTTTGAAGTAGTGGATCTTTGCAAACAAAAATCATCTACAATGAAGTAAAATATATAAGCATTTTTCTTGGGAGAAAGGTCCACACCTTTCATGAGCTCCTTGAAGTATTCATGCACCTCAATAGTTGAGATTCATTGCCCTACAAGAATGAAAATTCAGTCATTAATAATAGGTCCACTTTATAGTTATAATGGGATGAGTGGATCCTGAGAGGAGCTGGAGATTTTTTTGGCAGCATTCAATATGATGACTTTAAGGCTTACTCATTTGAAAGTAGTAAATCCCTCCATTCGTGTTATAAGATGACAATATATTTGTGGGTTTTTGTTGTTCAGTCACTCAGTCCTGTCCAACTCTTTGCAACCCCGTGGACTGCAGAATGCCAGGCTTCCCTGTCCTTCACCATCTCCCAGAGCTTGCTCAAACTCATGTCCTAGTCAGTGATGTCATCCAACCATATCGTCCTCTGTTGCCCCCTTCTCCTCCTGCCTTCAATCTTTCCCAGCATCAGAGTCTTTTCCAATGAGTCGGCTCTTTGCCTCAGGTGGCCAAAGTATTGGAGCTTCAGTTTCAGCCCTTCCAGTAAATATTCAAGGTTGATTTCCTTTAAGTTTGAATTTTTATTTTAAAAATTTATTTCATTCAAGTATTGATTTACAGTGTTGTGTTCATTTCTGCTGCACAGTGAAGTGATTCAGTGATATAACATATATACATTATTTTTCATATTCTTTTCCATATGGTTTATTACAGAATATTGAATATAGTTCCATGTGCTATACTGTAGTGCCTTGTTTACCTGTGGGGTTTTAATCTGTGACTTGGTTTATGAAAGAGAAATAATGCTTGTAATATATATTTGTATATAACATGATATTTTAGATATTTAAAGATTATATATATAATTATACATATAAGTTATCTGAGCAGATGATAATCCTGATTATTATTATTTCTTGCTGTAACACTTGGTCCAGGTTATCGTTAAGGAAAAAGCGTAGCTTTCCGCCATCTTTCCATATTGCCATCATGGTGTGCAGGAAGGTCTGGCTGATGCTCTCAAGAGTATCAACAATGCTGACAAGAGAGGCAAACCCCAGGTTCTTATTAGGCTGTCCTCCAAAGTCATCATTTGGTTTCTAATTATGATGGTGAAGCATGGTTGCATTCAGTTCAGTTCAGTTCAGTCGCTCAGTCGTGTCCGACTCTCCGCGACCCCATGAATCACAGCACGCCAGGCCTCCCTGTCCATCACCAACTCCCGGAGTACACTCAAACTCATGTCCACAGAGTCGGTGATGCAATCACTGATGATCACAGAGTTGGGAAAATTGTTGGGAACCTTACAGGCAGGCGAAGCAAGTGTGGAATGATCAGCCCCAGATTTGATGTGCATCTCAGAGATCTAGAAAAAGATCTAGAAAAAGGGCAGAATGACCTGATCCTGTCGTATCAGTCTGGTTTCATTGTACTGACAGCCTCGGCTTGCATCATGGACCATGAAGAAGCAAGACAGAAACACACAGGAGGGAAAATCCTGTGATTCTTTTGCTAAGGATGTAAAACATCTGTGCAAATAAAGTGCCTCAATAGGCAAAAAAAAAAAAAAAAAGTACAATGTGTAAGTTCTTTAAAACTGGGAACTCTACCTTCTGTGTTCTTTGAAGCTCTGTAAGACCTAACCTCTTACTCTGTATCCTTTCATATAAATCAGAATCTATTCAACATCCTGGTAGTATAAGTACTTACTCATGGCCTGGTTACCTTTCTTTACACGTTTGTTTTTTTTAATGAGAAGTATACATAAAGTACTTTTTCACATCCCGAACTATGAGAATTGCCTCAAGACAAAGTCCTTGTGGAATTGTTTGAGTTGTGAGATGCATTAACTTATTTATTTTGCCATGTGTGTTGTGGGATCTTTGTTTGCCAAGTAGAGATCAAACCTGGGCCCTCAGCAGTGAAAATTCAGAGTCCTAACCACTGGACTGCCAGGGAACTACTGGCACCTCCTTAATGTTCCAGTTATTCTCCTGGGGTGTTGCTCTATTTGTCAATATCCTGTTGTTGTTCAGCCACCAAGTTGTGTGCCCAATTAACTCTGTGTGACCCCATGGACTGCAGCATGCCAGGCTTCCCTGTTCTTCCCTAAATCCTGGAGTTTGTGCAAACTCATTTCCATTGTGTTGGTGATACTATCCAACCATTTCATCCTCTGCTGCCCCCTTCCCCTTCTGCCTTTAATCTTTCCCAGCATCACGGTCTTTTCCAATGAGTCTGCTCTTTGCCTCAGGTGACCAAAGTACTGGAGCTTCAACTTCAGCATCAGTCCTTCCAATGATTATTCAGGGTTGATTTCCTTTAGGATTGACTGGTTTGATCTCCTTCCAGTCCAAGGGAATCTCAAGAGTCTTCTCCAGCAGCACAATTTGAAAGCATCAATTCTTAGGTGCTTAGTTTTCTTTATAGTCCAACTCTCACATCCATACATGACTACTGGGAAAAACCATAGCTTTGACTATACAGACCTTTGTTGGCAAAGTGATGTCTCAGCTCTTTTAGTACACTGTCTAGGTTTGTCATAGCTTTTCTTCCAAGGAGCAAGCAACTGTTAATTACATGTCTTCAGTCACCATCCGCAGTGATTTTGGAGCCCCCAAAATAATGTCTGTCACTGTTTCCATTATTCCCCCATCTGTTCACCATGAAGTGATGGGACTGTATGCCATGATCTTTGTTTTTTGAATATTGAGCCTCAAGCCAGCTTTTTCACTTTTCTCTTTCACCTTCATCAAGAGGCTCTTTAGTTCCTCTTTGCCTTCTGCCAATGCAGTGATATCTGCATATCTGAGGTTGCTGATATTTCTCCCGGCAGTTTTGATTCCAGCTTGTGTTTCATCAAGCCCAGAATTTTGCATGATGTACTCTGCACATAGGGCTTCCCTGGTGGCTCAGCTGATAAAGAATCCTCCTGCAAGGTGGGAAGCCTGGTTTTGATCCCTGGGTTGGGAAGATCCCATGGAGAAGGGAACGGCTACCCACTCCAGTATTCTGGCCTGGAGAATTCCATGGACTGGATAATCCATGGGATCGCAAAGTCAAACACGACTGAGTGACTTTCATACTTTTTACTCTGTATATAAGTTAAATTAAGAAAGGCGACGATATACAGCCTTAACGTATTCCTTTCCCAATTTTGAACCAGTCCATTGTTCTAACTGTTGCTTCTTGATCTGCATACAGATTTCTCAGGAGGCATGTAAGATGGCCTGGAATTCCCATCTCTTTAAGAATTGTCCACAGTTTTTTGTGATCCACACAGTCAAAGGCTTTAGTATAGTCCATAAAGTAGAAGTAGATTTTTTTGGAATTTCCTTGCTTTTTCTGTGATCCAATGGATGTTGGCAATTTGATCTCTGATTCCTCTGCCCTTTCTAAATCCAGCTTGCATATCTGAAAGCTATTGCTTCATGTACTGCTGAGGCCTAGCTGGAAGGATTTTGAACATTACCCTGCTATCATGTGAAATAAGCACAGTTGTGTGGTAGTTTGAACATTCTTTGGCATCACCCTTCTTTGGGGGCAGGGCTTCCAAAGCAGTAAAGTAGCACAGCAGTAAAGAACATACCTGCCGATGTGGGAAATGAAAGAGACATGGGTTCGATCACTAGGTCAGGAAGATAGTCTGGAGGAGGGAAGGGCAACCCACTCCAGTATTCTTGCTTAGAGAATTCCATGGACAGGGGAGACTGGCGGGCTATGGTCCACGGGGTCGCAAAGAGTCGGACATGACTGAGCAGCTAACACTTTCACTTCTTTGGGGTTGGAATAAAAACTGACCTTTCCAGTCCTGTGGCCACTACCGAGTTTTCTAAATTTGCTGAAATATTGAGTGCAATACTTTGACAGCATCATCTCTTAGAATTTGAAATAGCTCAGCTGGAATTGCATCACTTCCACTAGCTTTGTTTGTAGTAATGCTTCCTAAGGCCCACTTGACTTCACACTTCAGGATGTCTGACTCTAGGTGAATGACCATACCATTGTGGTTATCCAGGTCATTAAGACCTTTTCTGTACAGTTCTTCTGTGTATTCTTGCCACCTCTTCTTGATCTCTTCTACTTCTGTTAGGTCCTTTCCATTTCTGTCCTTTATCATGCCCATCCTTACATATCCTGGTCAATATCCTATTATTCCTTTTAATTCTTTCTGATATTTCCTTGTAATCAGCTTTGTGCACTTTACCACCTTTCTATTATCACAGGCTTCCTGAAATTCCCCCATGCTCCAGTCTCCTTACTGGGCAAGAAAACATTGAAAATATAAGCATTTGATGGTTATCATCCGAGCATCCACTCTGTAGATGTCAAGCAGTGGGGTAGGTTTGGGGATAAGATGCAGTCTCTGCCACCGAGTTAAAAATCCAGACAGATTAAACAGTCTGGTAGAATCCTCTAGGATGCTGTCTCTCTGCTAGGAAGGAAAAGGGTAGTTGTGAATGAATAATTTAGGTGTCACTACCCTGCCAAATTTTAACTATCACATGTGCCCCCAAGTGTTGTACGGGTGCTAAGTAAATGTGCCATTCCCCAGCCTCATTTTACAGAGGGCCGATTAGACAGGCAGAGACAGTTCAGTTCAGTTCAGTCGCTCAGTCGTGTCCGACTCTCTGTGACCCCATGAATCACAGCACGCCAGGCCTCCCTGTCCATCACCAACTCCCGGAATTCACTCAAACTCATGTCCACAGAGTCGGTGATGCCATCCAGTCATCTCATTCTCAGTCGTCCCCTTCTCCTCCCACCCCCAACCTTTCCTAGCATCAGAGTTTTTTCCAGTGAGTCAACTCGTCGCATGAGGTGGCCAAAGTATTGCAGTTTCAACTTTAGCATCAGTCCTTTCAATGAACACCTAGGATTGATCTCCTTTAGAATGGACTGGTTGGATCTCCTTGCAGTCCAAGGGACTCTCAAGAGTCTTCTCCAACACCACAGTTCAAAAGCATCAATTCTTCAGCGATCAGCTTTCTTCACAGTCCAACTCTCACATCCATACATGACCACAGGAAAAACCATAGCCTTGACTAGACGGACCAGCCATTTTATAAATGAATTCATTTCAAAAATTTATCACTCTGAGATCATTCCAGTTTTCCTACAAAAAAGCCCCATTCCTTTTTGATCACTGTGATGATACGTGTTCATGCTTACAAAAAGATTTCTTTGGACTTGATTTAATTAGCAATCAGTCAGTCCATAAAAGTTTCCTGAGCAGAGGTGGTTATGTGCCAGATTCTGGGGACACCACAGAAAACAAAACCAAGACCCTGGTCTCGGGGTCTGCATCCTGCTGGGGAGCGAGATGGGGGATCTGTTATATTGTCCTTGAACTCACTTCTCTTAGGCTTGGTCTGATTTACTTCACGTGATGTAAGTTCTTTTGATCACTGGTTGGGTTCGCTCAGTGCAAGCAGACTTGGAACTCAGAACATCCAAATCTGCAGGGTGTGACGAGAACCCTCCTGGTGGCTTGCTCTGCAGCGGTGACAGTGGGTTCTCTGCTCTCCTGTTGGTTCTGCTGGCTTTGTGCATGCGTGCTAAGTCGCTTCAGTCATGTCTGACTCTTTGCAATCCCATGGACTGTAGCCTGCCAGACTCCTCTGTCCATGGGATTCTCCAGGCAAGAATACCGGAGTGGGTTGCCATTAGCTCCTCAAGGGGATCTTCCTGACCCAGGGATTGAACCTGCATCTCTTATGTCTCCTGCATTGGCAGGCAGATTCTTTACCCCTAGCACCACCTGGGAAGCCTGTTACTGGCTTTGGGTGGGTCACTTTTCAATAGAGAGACAGTGGTAACCTTAACTGCCCTGAATTGAGACACAATAGTCTTCTTCTCCCAAAATCTTCTACAGGATAGACTCTCCTATTCATGTGTAGTCCTGTGAAACTCATAAAAGTAGACATGATCCACAGTGTTACTTTTAAGAGCTTTTCCAGAGAGATTTTAATTTGATTTCTGGGAAAACAAATGGTAAACAAAAGCCTGGGATACAGCCCTGAAAGCATTGAAAAGCCAGTTTTCCAGCAGAGTGGGGTTTGAAGTATGTGAGAGTCCACTCCTGGCCTCACCCTAATAGTGATGATGCTTTGCTCCAGTTCATTGAGAACATGACACATCTCTCCACCCTTATTCAGAACCCTGTGCTAATGTGTGCTAGAAATAAGGACTCTATTCAGATGGCAGTGTTAGTCTCTCTCATTCTTTCTAACACTGTGACTTTCAGACAGAATGACTCCCATTCTGGCCAGGTGGTGTTTTAATGGATTTGGGGTCTATCTATACCTAGTTCGGGGCAGACGCGAGAGACGCCGGCCCCGGCGCAACCGACCACGCAAAGAGGCGCGGCCGAGAGTAGCTACCCCACGTCCAATAGGCGGTGGCAGCGCGGGCGCAGGAGGGCCGAGAGGAGCTACTCCACGTTCAAGGTCAGGAGGGGCGGCATTGAGGAGATACCCCTCATCCAAGCTAAGGTGCAGCGGCTGCACTTTCTTGGAGCAGCTGTGAAGAGATATCCCACGCCCAAGGTAAAAGAAACCCAAATAAGACGGTAGGTATTGGGAGGGGGCATCAGAGGGCAGACACACTGAAATCATAATCACAGGAAACTAGTCGATCTGATCACACGGACCACAGCCGAATGTGGTCCACTGGAGAAGGGAATGGCAAACCACTTCAGTATACTAGCCTTGAGAACCCCATGAACAGTATCAAAGGGAAAAATGATAGGATACTGAATGAGAAATTCCCCAGGTCGGTAGGTACCCAGTATGCTACTGGAGATCAGTGGAGAAATAACTATAGAAGGATTGAAGGGATGGAGCAAAAGCAAAACCAATACCCAGTTGTGGATGTGACCGGTGGTAGAGGCAGGGTCCGGTGCTGTAAGAACCTGGAATGTTAGGTCCATGAATCAAGGCAAATTGGAAGTGGTCAAACAGGAGATGGCAAGAGTGAACATAGACATTCTAGGAATTAGTGAATTAAAATGGACTGGAATGGGTGAATTTAACTCAGATGACCATTATATCTACTACTGTGGGCAGGAATCCCTTAGAAGAAATGGAGTAGCCATCATGGTCAACAAAAGAGTCCGAAATGCAGTTCTTGGATGCAATCTTAAAAACAACAGAATGATTTCTGTTCATTTCCAAGGCAAACCATTCAATATTACAGTAATCCAGGCCTATGTCCCAACCAGTAATGCTGAAGAAGCCGAAGTTGAACGGTTCTATGAAGACCTACAAGACCTTTTAGAACTAACACCCAAAAAAGATGTCCTTTTCATTATAGGGGACTGGAATGCAAAGTAGGAAGTCAAGAAACACCTGGAGTAACAGGCAAATTTGGCCTTGGAGCACGGAATGAAGCAGGGCAAAGGCTAATAGAGTTTTGTCAAGAGAATGCACTGGTCATAGCAAACACCCTCTTCCAATAACACAAGAGAAGACTCTACACATGGGCATCACCAGATGGTCAACACTGAAATCAGATTGATTATATTCTTTGCAGCCAAAGATGGAGAAGCTGTATACAGTTAGCAAAAGCAAGACCAGGAGCTGACTGTGGCTCAGATCATGAACTGCTTATTGCCAAATTCAGACTTAAATTGAAGAAAGTAGGGAAAACCACTAGCCCATTCAGATATGACCTAAATCAAATCCCTTATGATTATACAGTGGAAGTGAGAAATAGATTTAAGGGACTAGATCTGATAGATAGAGTGCCTGGTGAACTCTGGACGGAGGTTCGTGACATTGTACAGGAGACAGGGACCAAGACCATCCCCATGGAAAAGAAATGCAAAAAAGCAAAATGGCTGTCTGAGGAGGCCTTAAAAATAGCTGTAAAAAGAAGAGAAGTGAAAAGCAAAGGAGAAAAGGAAAGATATAAGCATCTGAATGCAGAGTTCCAAAGAATGGCAAGGAGAGATAAGAAAGCCTTCCTCAGAGATCAATGCAAAGAAATAGAGGAAAACAACAGAATGGGAAAGATAAGAGATCTCTTCAAGAATGTTAGAGATTCCAAAGGAACATTTCATGCAAAGATGGGCTCGATAAAGGACAGAAATGGTATGGACCTAACAGAAGCAGAAGATATTAAGAAGAGGTGGCAAGAATACACAGAAGAACTGTACAAAAAAGATCTTCACGACCAAGATAGTCACGATAACATGATCACTGACCTAGAGCCAGACATCTTGGAATGTCAAGTGGGCCTTAGAAAGCATCACTACGAACAAAGCTAGTGGAAGTGATGGAATTCCAGTTGAGCTATTTCAAATCTTGAAAGATGATGCTGTGAAAGTGCTGCACTCAATATGCCAGCAAATTTGGAAAACTCAGCAGTGGCCACAGGACTGGAAAAAGTCAGGCTTCATTCCAATCCCAAAGAAAGGCAATGCCAAAGAATGCTCAAACTACCGCACAATTGCACTCATCTCACATGCTAGTGAAGTCATGCTCAAAATTCTCCAAGGCAGGCTTCAGCAGTATGTAAGCCGTGAACTCCCAGATGTTCAAGCAGGTTTTAGAAAAGGCAGAGGCACCAGAGATCAAATTGCCAACATCCGCTGGATCATGGAGAAAGCAAGAGAGTTCCAGAAAAACATTGATTTCTGCTTTATTGACTATGCCAAAGCCTTTGACTGTGTGGATCACAATAAACTGTGGAACATTCTGAAAGAGATGGGAATCCCAGACCACCTGACCTGCCTCTTGAGAAACCTGTATGCAGGTCAGGAAGCAACAGTCAGAACTGGACATGGAACAACGGACTGGTTCCAAATAGGAAAAGGAGTACGTCAAGGCTGTATATTGTCACCCTGCTTATTTAACTTATATGCAGAGTACATCATGAGGAGTGCTGGGCTGGAAGAAGCACAAGCTGGAATCAAGATTGCTGGGAGAAATATCAATAACCTCAGATATGCAGATGATACCACCCTTATGGCAGAAAGTGAAGAGGAACTAAAAAGCCTCTTGATGAAAGTGAAAGAGGAGAGTGAAAAGGTTGGCTTGAAGCTCAACATTCAGAAAACAAAGATCATGGCATCTGGTCCTATCACTTCATGGGAAATAGATGGAAAAACAGTGGAAACAGTGTCAGACTTTATTTTTTTGGGCTCCAAAATCACTGCAGATGCTGATTGCAGCCATGAAATTAAAAGATGCTTACTCCTTGGAAGGAAAGTTATGACCAACCTTGATAGTATATTAAAAAGCAGAGACATTACTTTGCCAACAAAAGTCCATCTAGTCAAGGCTATGGTTTTTCCCATGGTCATGTATGGATGTGAGAGTTGGACTGTGAAGAAAGCTGATCGCCAAAGAATCGATGCTTTTGAACTGTGGTGTTGGAGAAGACTCTTGAGAGTCCCTTATACTGCAAGGAGATCCAACCAGTCCATTCTAAAGGAGATCAATCCTGGGTGTTCATTGGAAGGACTGATGCTAAAGCTGAAACTGCAATACTTTGGCCACCTCATGTGATGAGTTGACTCACTGGAAAAGACTCAGATGCTGGGAAAGGTTGGGGGTGGGAGGAGAAGGGGACGACGGAGAATGAGATGGCTGGATGGCATCACTGACTCTGTGGACATGAGTTTGAGTGAACTCCGGGAGTTGGTGATGGACAGGGAGGCCTGGCGTGCTGTGATTCATGGGGTTGCGGAGAGTCGGACATGACTGAGCAACTGAACTGAACTGAACTGATACCTAGTTCTTTTAGCCACCACCCTACAACCCTGGGAAGGACACCCTTGCTACTGAGTACTTGTACCTGATACTCTCTGATGCGTGAGAAGCGATGGTCTTCTGGGCCGATTAGGGTACCCATTTGGCACTGTGATGGTTCATTTTATGTGTCCATTTAGCTGGACTGTGGTGCCCAGACATTTGGTTAAACATTAACCTGGGTGTGTCTGTGAGGGTGTTTATGCATGAGATTAACATTTAAATGGGTAGACTTTGAGTAAAACAGATTGCCCTCCCTCATGTGGGTGGGCCTTATCTAACCAGTGAAGGCCTGAATAGAATGAAAGATTGACTTCCCCCATGTAAGAGGGAGTTCTGCCAGCAGACAACCTTTGGACTTCAACTGCAACGCTGATTTTTTCTTGAGTCTCCAGCCTGCAAGCCCACCCTTCAGATTTTGGTCTTGCTAACCTCCATAATTGTGTGAGCCAATTCCTGAAAATGCATCTTTCCATCTCACTATGCTGCTCTCACTCTTCTGTGTACACACTATCTATACACTCACACGCAGTATATCCTCGTGGTTCTGTTCTCTAGGGAACTCTGAGATACTTAGTCAACAGGTATTTGGGCTACCAAGTGTCCTCACAGGGAGTCTTTTAGCCCCAAAACTTTGTGATGAGATAATTCTCAGTGATAGCTTATGTATCATGGCCCCTCCCTGAAATGAAGAGGCAGCCATGGAAGTTAGAGGGTGCAAAAGAAAAAAAAAAAGAATGTGGATGAAGGATTGTTCTACACAGCCACCTAGGGAGGCTGAGTCCATGTCCTCTGCCTGTGGAATGGCAGTACCCCAGCTGACCCCTGATCCCATTCAAAACATTAAATGTGATCCAACCTTTTGAGTGGCCTTATATCTGTCATGACATTACATTATGCTGCCAACTCATGGACGAGTCCACGGATTGACTGACTGAGTTGGTTAGAATCTGAACCATTGGAACCTGTTCTTGTCTTGATCAAATTGAGCAGTCAGCATCAGGAACTTTGAAATGAAATTCAATCTACTGACAAAGAAGGGTGTGGTGACAACAATAAACTGTCAAGAAGCTATTCTTCTACCCAAGCTCACAAGGAGGATATGTTCATGGGTGGGGATGTAGGTGGCTGGCAAAGGTTAATAATCTCCTTGTACCCTGGGTGCTGAGATTACATTTTCTCCTTGTCTTTCCTATGGGAATATTCTTCAGAAGAAGGTGACTCTCAGCTAATCTTCCCTGCAGTCATCTCCCTTGTAAAAGAGCTTTGCCTTCTTACAGCAGGTTCTACTTCTCCTTCCCCTCTCCTCCCATTATTATCAGGGTTGAGCTTTGTTTCCACTGTTGGTTCTTGTTCTGACAGCAAGTGTGTGCAAGCCATGGACTTATTTACTCAGTCAAATCCATTCAGAAGAGCAGTGATTCAAATTGTGTTGGTACCACCTTATTTAACTTAGGGAATTAAATACTTAGGGATAAGAGATGTATCTGGCTAGCTCAAGATGACCAGAAGAAGGTTCTTTCTGATTAACGATATATTTCAAAAAATAATTGATACCTAACTTTAACCATGTCCACTGTAACTTTCTCTTCTCTTCCAAGAAAGATAATTGAAATAATATTCTTGGGGACATGCTTGAGCACAGACTAAAATGTATTATTCTTTCCCTGGTACCACCTAAAGGGAGATAATCTCAAATAGAATTAAGTATTGGGTTGGCCAAAAAGTTCATTTGGGTTTTTCTGTAAACCAAATGAACTTTTTGGCTAACCCAATACTTGCCTTCTAGCCACATGGTGAAGGTATATTTATTTACTCACCACTGGATCAACAGCTGTCACCCTTTTTGTTAAGGTCTTCTGCTCCCACATTTGACCACGGACTTCCTGGCCCCATATATCTCCACAGTTTAGCTGACCACATAATACCAGAATTCAGTCCTCATTTTGTACCCTAATTTTGTAGAGCACTGTTCAAGAATAGTTTGGTCTCCACCCAAGCTATGCCTGAGAATTACTTGTGGAGTTTGAAAATGTGTGTGCGCCAAGGCTCTACCCCTGAGTATTCTGATTCAGTAGGTCAAGGATGGGTCCCAATCATCTGTAGTGTTAATATCCCAGGTGATTCTGTGGTCAGACCAAATAGCTCACTGTCCTAGACCTTCTGGTTCCATCTGCCCACTCTACACAGACCATCAGCCATACGGATTGCATCCGTTAATACACAAGTGAGAACTCCAGAGTAGCACCTCTTACTGAAAAAGACACGGGCTCTTTGTATTCACACCAGAATTCAGTTGTAATGACTCATCATGGCTCACTGGCCAGAACCCTCCCTTTGGTATCCATCAGTATTCCACTCCTGCTGGTCCTTTGTCATCCCTGGCACTACTGTTACCCTAACAGCTGGTCAGTATTAAGGAAGCTGTCACCATATACATATAAGGAGTTTTAGAACTAATGCTGAGCTCTAGGGGAAGGAGCTGGGGGATTTGTGAGTCTGGGCTGGCCTCCAGACACAATGTAATTCTGCTCGAGCCAGCTGCTAGAAGACCGCAACTTCTGGGTCTCCAGGGTAATAGGCGATGCTGTCTTCAAGGTCTTCAGACCTCCATGCATTCTATTAATGTTTATCTAGACCACTAAGACCCGGACTCCGTTCTCCACTTCAGATCCCAGAGTGTGTGCTGGAAGAGGTTCTGAGCATCCAGTGCCACTAAAATCAGTCAGAGACATAGGCATGGGAACTCCTCTTTCACCTTAGAAATGTTCTAGGATTCATTAGGGTTGACCCTGGGTAGAGTGCATCCCTCCTTCTTGATGGGAAAGGGTCACACCTAGTGGGAGGTGATGTCTACATTCAGTGAGCCCTTTGATGACTCATCCCACTAAAACCAGTAGGTGCAATTCTTTTTAATAAAAGCCGCTGCAGCTCTTGTCTTTGATGTGGGGAATGTTCCTAAACTCTGTGCCTATCCTCTGGTTTCACTTATCCTGGCTTCTTTGCATTCTAGCCAGTGGTCACCCTCATACCTATATTTTCTCTCCATCTCTTCTCTTTGTCTACTTTTAGCCTCTTTGGATGGAATTTCTGATTGGACGTTCTACAGCAGGGGTCCCTAACCTCCAGACCCAGTGCCTAATGATCTGAGGTGGAGCTGATGTAATACTAATAGAAGTAAAGTGCTTGGAACACATAATGCGCCCCATCTGTAGGAAAAATGTCTTCCATGAAACCAGCCTCTGATGTCAAAAAGGTTGGGGATTGAGATTCTACAAGGTTCTAATTTAAATTCCTCTCAATGGCAACCCACTCCACTATTTTTGCCTAGAGAATCCTGTGGATGGAGGAGCCTGGTGGGCTGCTGTCCATAGGGTCACACAGAGTCAGACACGACTGAAGTGACTTAGCATGCATGCATGCATTGGAGAAGGAAATGGCAACCCACTCCAGTATTCTTGCCTGGAGAATCCCAGGGACAGAGGAGCCTGGTGGGCTGCCATCTATGGTGTCGCACAGAGCTGGACACGACTGAAGCAACTTAGCATGCATGCATGCATAGGTACTAGTTCTTGGATCTCTAGAGGTCAATGACCTTCTCCCCAACTCCCTCTCCACGTTTGGAGGATGGAGCATCACAGCCCATGCCCAACACCTAAACTTCCATTTTTGGGTGTAGGTGAAGGGGCTATACCCAAAATGTCCTGCAAGACTTAGTAAGAAAATTATTACAACTTCCTGCGTGTAGGAAAGAAACCACAGAAGAACATCCAGTCCCAGTGGGATTTTGTCCTCTGATTCCCATAGCAGCTACACCAGGACCAAGCTAGTGTTTAATTGCTTCATTATTATTTAACTCTTGACTTCCTGTTTCTTTCTTCTTACTAGATGGTTAGCCCTTTGGGGTAAGAATAATGTGTTGTGTATACGCTGTGTCCCCATAGTATCTGGTAAAGTTTTTTACTTGAAATATGGGACCAAATAACATCAGTATATTTAAACACTAAGAAATATGCAGAGGGCTTCCCTGATGGCTCATTGGTAAAGAATTCACCTGCCAATGCAGGAGACATGGTTTCAATCCTGGGTCTAGGAAGATCCCACGTGCTGTGGAGCAGTGTGTCCGCATGCCACGACTACTGAGTCCATGCACTGCAGCTGCTGAAGCCCGAGCACCTGGAGCCTGTGCTGCACAACAAGAGAAGCCATAGCAATGAGAAGCCTGCACACTACAACTAGAGAAAGCCTGCGTGCAGCCGGGAAGACTCACTGCAGCCAATATAGATTTTTTAAAAAAGAAACATACAGATATATATATAACTAGTGCTATATACAGTGGTTGTTTAGTCACTCGGTTGTGTCCAGCTGTTTGTGACCCCATGGACTGTGGGGGTCACAGGCTCCTTCGTCCTCTGTAGGATTTCCCAGGCAAAAATACTGGAGTGGGTTGCCATTTTCTTCTCCAGGAGATCTTCCTGACCCAGGGATTGAACCCGCATCTCCTTCCTTGGCAGGCAGCTGCTATATGCAGAGGGAGACGTAAATGGGGTGGGCTCAGAGAAATATCTGTGATTTTAAATGAAATGTACTAGTTGAATAATCAGAGACCTCTAGGGAAGAGTCCGTAAGAATCTATCTAGCCCTTCTAGGAGGGGAGCAGGTATCTTACAAACCCAATGGAAGAATTTACTAAGAATAGCTGAACTCATGCTCAGAAATGAGAGCTGTATACAATTGAGTATGTGCTAAGTCGCTTCAGTCATGTCCGACTCTTTGTGACCCTATGGACTGTAGCCCACCAGGCTCCTATGTCCATGGGATTTCTCAGGCAAGAATACTGGAGTGGATTGCCATTTCCTTTTCCAGGGAATCTTCCCAACCCAGGGATTGAACCTGCTTTTCTTATGTCTCCTGTATTAGCATGCGAGTTCTTTATCACTAGTGCCACCTGGGAAGCAGTGATATATTTTTCCAGATCTCTCCCTCAGAGCTATAAGGAACATTTAGTGGGTTATGGTAACAAACTTTAGTTCCTCAATCATGACCCTGTGACAGCAGTCACGTAGGTGGGTTAAAGACTCTTGTGTAGGATCTTCTTTTTCCAGCAATTTGATCTGTACCTGCTATGCTGTGACACTTTTTTTCCTTTTTTGGCTTCCAAGTTCCTAAACACAGAAAATAACTAATCTAATGTCATTGCTCCCAATGTAGTCTCTAACTGATGAATCTTCATAAATTGATTTTTTTTTTAGAAAAGATTTTGCTTGTCTTCTTGGATTCTGCAAATGCTGGCTGCTGCTGCTGCTAAGTCGCTTCAGTTGTGTCCGACTCTGTGCGACCTCATCGACGGCAGCCCACCAGGCTCTCCCGTCCCTGGGGTTCTCCAGGCAAGAACACTAGACCCATGAAATTGACATTACATCTCTCTTTCTTTTCTCTATGTGGATTAACCTGTTTGGGTTCTCCTTGCGGACTTTATTCTCTTTGGGCACTGTGGTTCTCTTTGTCCAACTATCATATTCTGGGTTGTTTTAAACAGCTTTGGGGAGTGGGGCACGGTAATCACTTTCTGCTTCGAATCTTAGTTGAAAATGGGTTTCTGTCAGTGCTGTTGTTGCTGTATCTCAGAATCCAATAGCTCTGATGCATTGTCTCCATGCACTCCGGTTGGACTTGAAGACAGACCTGCGGGAGCTGTGGTTGATAGAGGATGAGAAGGAGAGTGAGCTGTTGTTTGTAATTGGAGATGAAGGTGGTTTCATGATGGGGAAGGAATGCATAGTAGCCCTTTAATCCATAAACGTAAATATAAATAACCCTCTAGTCCATAAACAGCTTTGTAAAATCAAAACATGAACAGCCCTTTAAACCATAAACAGTTTTTGTAAAATCAAAACAATACATACAATTTAATAAATTTAATAAATGTAGAGCCAGCGGTCGATTCTGGGGCAGGAGAGGTTAAAGAAAAATGTATTATGGAGCTTCCCGGGTGGTCCAGTGGTTAAGAATCTGCCTTGCGATTCAGAGGACACTGGTTGATCCTTGGTCCAGGAAGATCCCACATGCTGTGGAGCAACTAAGCCTGTGTCACCCAACTACTGACCCTTGTGCTCGTAAACCACAACTACTGGGCCCACGTGCTACAACTACTGAAGTCCACACCCTGGAGCCCGGGCTCTGCACAAGGGATGCCACAGCAATGAGAAGTCGCGCGCTGCAGGTGAAGAATAGCCCCTGCATGCCACAGCTAGAGAGAAAACCCAAGTGCAGCAACAAGACCCACTACAGTCAAGTAAATAAAAATGTATTACGGAAATTTAACGCTTATTTCTAGGTATGAGATAAAATAGGGGGAGACAGAGGCAGGAAGGTTGGAGAGGAGCCCTTACAGGAGCCAGGCCTGTGGCTGCTTAACTGTGGAGAAAGGAAATGTTTACCACCAGGTACCAGATTGGAACGGAGAGAAGCTCTGTGTACCACGTGGTCCAAAAGAACACGAATGCTGCTGCCAATACTTAGAAACCAGAGAGTGGGAAAGTGGGCTCTTCGTGGGTTAATGAGCTACCTTTGTGACAGCCCTTTAAACAAGAGGTCAGCATGCCCGTTAGCTCACAGTTTCCTCAATCTTGAGTTCTTGAGTTGGCCTGAGCCCAGCACTTTGCTTTGGGTGCAGACTGTATAGGCTGAGTGTTGCCATGCTGTTTACCTTCCTCTAGACTTGCTCCCAGCCATTCATAGAGCTTGCTGTCAGCCTGTGTGTATCTTCAAGGACTTGGGTGACTTCATTTCTGAAGCAGTTCTGTGAAAACACAGAGTTGCAGGGTCTTGAAGGGGTATTCCATATATATCTGGTAGAGCTCCTCTAAAAAGTACAATAGTAGACAGAAAGTAAGTTTTTCATGAATTCATCAGGAAGTCTGACTGGTGGCCTTATTTTTCAGTTCGTGTATGGAAGGTACTGGGGTAAGGGGGGAAGTGAGGAAGAAGGAATGGGAGATGCATTTGGAGCGACAGAAGTAGAGTAATTTCTGGTCCGGCCTGGCTTTTGTTTTTGTTTTGTTTTGAAGAGCAGGAAAGCCCACAGCTCAATTTGGTTTTGATTAACTGCAATTGCTGAAAAGAGGCCCTTTGTCTTGGCCAAAGAGACCCTTTGTCTTGAGGAGTTGATATACAGCAGTAATATAATCCCAGGTATGTGATTTGGGCTCCCTAATGAAGGCCAGCAGTGATAAGCGCAGACAATTCTCTGAAGAGGGGGCTGAGGCAATTAAGTATAAGGGCCTGATTCAAAATGGTGCTAGATTCCAAAGATGGGATTTCAAATGTATCTGGAATTATGGCTCAGTGGATTCAAGTAATGTGGGTGAGCTGTTTAAATCAGAAAGCCTGGGTTCCTGAATAGGGCTGAGTTACTGGGTTAGGTCTGTTTCCATGAGGTCCTGGCAGCAGGTGTGTGTGTCTGTCTGTGTGTGCCTGTGTTTTGAGTTTAGTTCTAGGAAGCAGTTAGGGAATCAGAGGCTGTCTTGAGTGCTTCCACTATTCCAAAATTTTTTTTTTCTTTTAACAACTCAGACATTCTAGTTCTTATGTGGAAGTATTCAAAAATACAATAACTGGAGAGACTTGAGCCATTAACAGCTTGCTGGCACTAAATAAGGAAATGCAAGATGATCCCATTGGTACTGGGGAAACTTTTTGTGGATCATGAGGCTTTTTCTGGTCACAAGAAGAGGTTGCCCCATGGTTTGTCATGCTCTACCACATCTGTATGCCATGCAACTCGCAGCCCCCAGGTACTAAAAGAATAATGCAAATATCCTGTTGCATTTTTTTCCCCCTCCTCAAAGTTCTGGGACCTATCTCCTCCACCAAAAAATTAAAAAAAAAGAGACAATTCCAAGTATGTAGGAACAGTTATATACTTGAAGTTAAGAACAGTTCCAGTTTTAAGGAAATTAAATAAAAATAACCCCCCTCAAGAATAAAATTTAAAAATCTGTCCTTATAATATCAAGTTCATCGCATAATCATAATTTTAGTAATAATGGATAAAGCTTTAACATATAAGTCAGTCTTTGAAATGATGATATCACAAATGTCAGTGCATTCAATGGGATAGAAATGCGAAGAATCTCCAATTTTTGCTGACAGCACTAAGAACATTGCATGCTAATATAACTGTTTAACTTGCCTTGAATTGAAGCTTTTATATTGTATTTTCCATGCTAATTGTCAAGACATGAAAGTACAGAAAACACGCACAGGGAACACTCCTTTAGTTCTTGTAAATTGATAGCATGTCATGTCTTGGAGCTGGAAGATTTTCCCATATTATAAGCACTGCTCATATTTGACCCAGTCTATATTTTGGAAATTATTCCATAGCTATAAATAGTTCTAGAGGCTATATTCCATTTTTTAAATGTCTAATTAGAATAAATGTGTTTTTTTCCTTATCATAAAACATTATGAAAAAATTAGAATGTACAACTAAGCATAACAAAGAAACGAAAAACTATCTATATGACTTCCTCCCCAGAAATGAGTCCTTTTAAAATCTTTGTGCATAATCTTCCATCCCCTTTTCTCTGTATGCCTGTAGTAGGGTGACCAGCTGTCCCAGTTGGGTTGAGGCATTTCTTAGGGCTTTCAGTTTTTAAAATGATCAGTTCTGGGCCAAATGGGAGATGCCTTGGTTGTATAAATGCATTTGTGTATGTTCCTGTGTGTGTGCACATACAAACACAAATATAAATCCAAACCATACACCTACATTAATAAATTAGGAACTTCATGTGTTGGACCAGCCATGAATTCTATACCTGCATTATCATGATTCCCAGTTATTCATGAGGGTGACTAAAGCTTAGAGAGGTGTTTTCCTATTGTATCCTGAGCCTGTTTTCTCACTGGGGCCAGGTGTGGTGGTCAGCCATGTATGTGTATTTTTCCCTAGTTTGTCATTTCCTTTTTAAATTTAGTTATGGTTGTCTACACACAGAAATTGTAAAATTTTATGTCGGTGCTATTATTTTCCCACTTTAGGTAATGTTTAGAAAATCTCTTTCCATCCCAAGGCCATATAAAATCACTTAGAACTTTTACTAATACTCGTAAAATGTTTCTTCTAGTTTTTTACTGAGATATATTTGATATATAACATTGCATAAGTCCATGATATGAAATACAATGATTTGACATATGTATGTATTACAAAATGTTTACCAGAAGTTTAGTTATCATTGATGCATGTCACATGGTTACAATTTTTTTTAATGAGAGCTTTTAAGATTATTCTTCTAGCAACTTTCAAATATGCAATATACTATTATTAACTATAGTAACTATACTATACATTACATCCCAAGACTTATTATCTTATAATTGTTAAGTTTGCATCTTTTGACCACTTTCTGCCATTTCACTTCACCTCCTGCCTCAGGTAAACACCAATGTGTCTCTGTATCTATGAGTTCAGTTTGTGTTTTTAGATACCACATGTGAATGAAATAACACAGTATTTGTTTTTTTCTGGCTGGCATATTTCACTTAGCATAATGCCCTGAAGGTTCATCCATGTTGTCACAAAAGGCAAGATGTCCCTTTTTCATGGCTGAATTATATATATATATATATATGTGTGTGTGTGTGTGTGTGTGTATTTCACATTTTCTGTATCTGTTTATACATCCATGGACCCTTGAGATGTTCTATGTCTTGGCTATTGTGAATAACAATGAACATGCGGACACAGATAACCTTTTGGAGGTAGTGATTTAGTTTCTTTTGGATAAATACCCAGAAGTGGAATTGTTGGGTCACATAGTAGTTGTATTTTTAATTTTTTGAGGAATCTCCATACTGTTTTCCATAGTGGCTGCACCAGTTAACATTCCCGCTAACAATGCACAAGGGTTCACTTTTCTCTGTATTTTGGCCAACACTTGGTCCCTCTTGTCATTTTGATAATAGCCATTCTAATAGGTGTGGGTGGTATCTCATTGTGGTTTTGACTTGTATTTCCATAATGATTATTGATGTTGAGAATCTTTTCACATATCTATTGGCCATCTGTATGTCGTCTTCTTTGGAAAAATGTCTATTCAGATCCTCTGCCTATAGCTTAATCAGATTGTTTTGTTTGGGTTTTCTTTTTTTGGCCATTGAGATGTATGAGTTCTTTATATATTTTGGATATTAATCCCCATCAGACATTTCATTAGCAGACATTTTCTCCCAGTCCATAGGCTGCCTTTTCATTTTGTTGATGATTTCCTTTGCTGTGCAGAAACTTTTAGTTTGATGTGGTTCCCGCTTGTTTATTTTTGATTTTTCTTTTGTTTTTGGTGTCAAATCCAAAAAAATTAATTGCCAAGGCCAGTGTCAAGGAACTTACTTGCTATGTTTCTTTCTAGGATTTTATGATTTCAAATCTTCTAAGTCTTCAATCCATTTTGAGTGGATATTTGTGTGCAGTGTAAGATAGTTGAGTGATCCAGTTTTATTCTTCTGCATGAGGCAGTCCAGTAGTCTCAGTATAACTTATTGAAGAAACTCTTCTTTCCCCTCTTCTGTATTCTTGTTCCTTTGTTGTTAATTAATTGACTACATATGCAATGGTTTATGTCTGGGCCCTTTTCTCTGTTCCATTGATTTATGTGTCTGTTTTTTATGCCAATACCATACTGTTTTTATTGCTATAATAATATATATAATATATATGATAAATAATTATACATATTATCTGATAATATATATAACAATGAAGTGATATAGTTGGAAATCAGGAAGCGTGGTACCTCCTGCTGTGTTCTTCTGGAGGTTACTTTGGCGATCAAAGGTCTTTGTGGTTCTATATATATTTTAGGATCATTTGTTCTGTTTCTATTAAAAATTCCTTTGGAGTTTTGATAAGAATTTCATTGAATCTGTAGATTGTTTTGGGTAGCGTGGAAATTTTCACAGTTTAATCCTTCCAATCCATGAACATTTATTTGTGTCTTCTTTTATCGGTGTTGTATATTTTCCATGTACAGGTCTTTACCTCCTTTGTTAAATTTATTTTTAGATATTTTATTATTTTGATGCAATTCAAATGGGATCTTTTTCCCCTTTAATTTCTTTCTGATAGTTTGTCATATGCAGAAACCCAAAAGATTTTTGTAAACTGATTTTGTAACTACAACTTTACTAAATTCTTCTATTAGTTCTAACAATTTTTTAGTGCAGTCTTTAGTCTTCTGTATAAAATATATTGTATCATGTGCAAATAGAGAAGTTTTACTTCCTTCTTTTCAGTGTGAATGCCTTTTATTTCTTTTTCTTACCTAATTATGTTACCAACTAGGGTTCTTGACCTTCTTAATCAATAGAAATTGACTAGAGGCCAGACAAGAAATTCAGGCAAGCCTTTACTGGGGCTCCTGCTGCAGCAAAGGGGGCAGGAACAAACATCCGGTTCCCTTGCTTGCTGGCCCCCTGCGGGAGGGCAGTGAGCTTATTATTTATATGGGCTGAGGGTAGGGGTGTGTCCCAGGGTTGGGCCAGAGGGGTGGTTTGCCCACCTCTTGGTATTGTGTGGGTAGGGGCATGTGCAGTACCCTGCTTTTGCTCCAGGCTCTTCAGAAGTGGCAGTTAGGTTTCTTGGTTTCTTTGTATGTTTTTTTTTTCCTTCCAGAATTTGCCCTAACTATGCCTGCACAGTTATTTTTAGTCCCATATAGTTTCTCTGTATTTTGTTGCTCGAGGAGAGGTGTGCCCAGAGAAAGCATTGCAGCAAAACATCCTAGGCCTGTCTCATTCTCCCCTTCTTAAAGGGCCGAAGGTCTCTTCTGACACTTCTTTCTGCTGGACAGGAACCACAGACCCTAGCCTTCCCTAGAGGTGCAGAAGTCCCTCACTGACTGTTCCAATGCCCTGTAGGGATCTGGGTTATTTTCCACTGGATTGGGCTGAATTCCTTGAGCCATCACGAGCCTTACTTCAAACTGTCGGAGCCTAAAAGACACAAACTTAACTAAAAGGTTAAACAAAACAAGGGCTGTAAAGGAGAATAACAACAATGGCCATTGAAGGGCCTAGCAAGGAAAGGAACCCGGTTCCTTTTGGGCTTCCTTAACTGTTGACCAGACAAGGAAAGTGACATCACCCCTACCAAAATTATGAAACCACTCTGCCTGGGTGTATATTTCTTTAACATCAACTTTTACCTGTCCTGTCGCCTTGATCCAAGTGCAGCAGGAAGTATTAGTTATCGCACAAACTCTACCTTGTTCTGCCAAAAGGTACTCAAGGGCCAGATGATTGTCAAGCACCACATCAGCCAAGGAAACAAGAGACGTCCCAAGTCCCATTAGAGCTTCAGATAGGAGCCCACCCACTACATCATTTTACTTAGGTGGATAGTGCCTGTCTTCTGAACAGGTATCAGGTCTTCCACTGGCTCACAGGTGTATTGTTCTTCTGTTGTGACTTGTGGGGCTTCTGGAGGTAAAAGCTTTTAGTCTGGACAAATGTACCCAACTCAATATCCCTTGCCACTTGACAGCAGTGGGAATGGTTGAAGTTACATTATAGGGGCCCTTCCATTTTGGCAATGGCTGATCTTCAGGAGACCCCTCTTTCCAGGTTTTAAGAAGTTGGTCCCCAGGGTTTATTTCCAAAGGAACTGCTCCATTCTCTGTATTTTTAGTGGACTCTGGCAACACCTTGTGGGCATGGTCCTGGATTACTTTCTGAACTTGTCCTGTTGTTGTTCAGCTGCCAAATCGTGTTTGCCTCTTTGTGACCCCATGGACTGCAGCCTTCCAGGCCTCCCTATCCCTTACCATCTCCTAGAGCTTGCCCAAGTTCATGTCCATTGAGTCGGTGATGCCGTCCAACCATCTCATCGTCTATCACCCTCTTCTCCTTCTGCCCAACACAATCTTTACCAGCATCAGGGTCTTTTCCAATGAGTGGGTTCTTTGCAGCATGTGGCCAAGGTATTGGAGCTTCAGGTTTAGTATCAGTCCTTCCAGTGAATATTCAGGGTTGATTTCCTTTAGGATTGACTGGTTTGATCTCCTTGCTGTCCAAGGGATTCCCAAGAGTCTTCTTTAGCACTAATTCAAAAGCATCAGTTCTTTGGTGCTTAGCTTTCTTTATGATCCAACTCTCACATCTGCGCATGATTACTGGAAAGACCATAACCTTGACTTATGAGCCTTTGTTGGCAAAGTGAAGTCTTTGCTTTTTAATACACTGTCTAGGTTTGTCATAGCTTTCTTCCAAGAAACAATTGTCTTCTAATTTCATGGCCGCAGTCACCATCCACAGTAATTTTAGAGCCCAAGAAGAGGAAATCTGTCACTGCTTCTATGTTTTACCCTCCTATTTGCCATGAAGTGATGGGGCCCGGATGCCATGGTCTTAGTTTTTTAATATTGAATTTTAAGCCAACTTTTTCACTCTCTTCTTTTACCCTCATCAAGAGACTCTTTAGTTCTTTTTCACTTTCTGCTATTAGATTGGTGTCATCTGCATCAGTTCAGTTCAGTTCAGTCACTCAGTCATGTCCAACTCTTTGTGATCCCATGAATCACAGCACGCCAGGCCTCCCTGTCCATCACCAACTCCCGGAGTTCACTCAAACTCATGTCCATCGAGTCGGTGATACCATCCAGTCATCTCACTCTCTCTTGTCCCCTTCTCCTCCCGCCCCCAATCCTTCCCAGCATCAGACTCTTTTCCAGTGAGTCAACTCGTCGCATGAGGTGGCCAAACTATTGGAGTTTCAGCTTTAGCATCAGTCCTTCCAATGAACACCCAGGACTGATCTCCTTTAGAATGGACTGGTTGGTTCTCCTTGCAGTGCAAGGGACTCTCAAGAGTTTTCTCCAGCACCACAGTTCAAAAGCATCAATTCTTCGGTGATCAGCTTTCTTCACAGTCCAACTCTCACATCCATACATGACCACTGGAAAAACCATAGCCTTGACTAGACGGACCTTGGTTGGCAAAGTAATGTCTCTGCTTTTTAATATACTATCTAGGTTGGTCTTCTGAGGTTATTTGTATTTCTCCTGACAACCTTGATTCCAGCTTGTAACTCATCCAGCCCGGCATTTGGCATGATGTGCTCTGCATGTAAGTTAAATAAACAGGGTGGCAATATACAGCCTTGTGGTATTCCTTTCTCAATTTTGAGCCAGTCCATTGTTCCACATCCAGTTCTAATTGTTGCTTCTTGACCCACATGTGGGTTTCTCAGGAGATAGGTAAGATGGTTCTGGTGTTCTCATCACTTTATGGATTTTCCACAGTTTGTTATGATCCACACAGTCAAAGGTTTTAGCGTGGTCTATGAAGCAGTAGATGTTTTTCTGGAATTCCTTTGCTTTCTCTATGATCCAGTGAATGTTGGCAATTTGATCTCTGGTTCCTCTGCCTTTTCTAAACCCGGCTTGTACTCCTGGAAGTTCTCAATTTAAGTACTGCTGAAGCCTAACTTGAAAGATTTTGAGCATAACCTTACTAGCCTGAGAAGTGAGTGCAGTTGTCTGGTAGTTTGAACATTCTTTAGTACTGCCCTTCTTGGGAATTGGGATAAAGGTTGACTTTTTCTAGTCCTGAGGCCACTGCTGGGTTTTCCAAATTTGCTGACATATTGAGTGCAGCACTTTAACAGCATCATCTTTTAGGATTTTAAATAGCTCTGCTGAAATTCCATCACCGCCATTAGCTTTATTGGCAGCAGTGCTTCCGACAGCCCACTTGACTTTACAATCCAGGATGTCTGGCTCTAGGTGAGTGACAATACCATTGTGGTTATCATGGTCATTAAGAGCTTTTCTGTACAGTTCTCCTGTGTATTCTTGCCACCTCTTCTTGATCTCTTCTGCTTCTATTAGGTATTTACCATTTCAGTCCTTTATTGTGCCCATCTTTGCATGAAATGTTCCTTTGATATCTCCAGTTTTCTTGAAGAGATATCTGGTCTTTCCCTTTCTGTTGTTTTCCTCTATTTCTTTGCATTGTTCGTTGAAGAAGGTCTTCTTATCTCTTCTTGCTATTCTCTGGAACTCTGCATTCAGTTGGATATACCTTTCCCTTCTCCTTTCCTCAGCTATTTGTAAATCCTCGTCGGACAACCACTTTGCCTTCTTGCATTTCTTTTTCTTTGGGATGGTTTTGCTCAATGCGTCCTATATAATATTATGAACCTCTGTCCATAGTTCTTCAGGCACTCTGTTTACCAGATCTAATCCCTTGAATCTATTCATCACCTCCACTGTATAATCATAGGAGATTTGATTTAGGTTGTATCTGACTGGCCTAGTGGTTTTCCTGGCTTTCTTTAGCTTAAGCCTGCATTTTGCTATAAGGAGCTGATAATCTGAGCCAGAGACAGCTCCAGGTCTTGTTTTTGCTGACTATGTAGAACTTCTCCATCTTCGGTTGCAAAGGATATAATCATCTGATTTTGGTATTGACCATCTGGTGATGTCCATGTGCAGAGTCATCTCTTGTGTTGTTGGGAAAGGGTGTTCCTAGGTTAATAATATCTCTTAGGGCCTGGCTCACATCCTCATCTGGTAGTATATCAGTAAGAAAAAGTCACCCATAGGTCACTTCAAATGGGTTAAGTCTCAGACCTACTCCTGGGGGCTACATGGACCCTGAAGAGTGCAGTAGGAAACAAGTTGGTCCAGGGTTCATGAGTTTCTTAGTAGAGCTTTTGCTAAGGTTTTCCTTAAAGTATGGTTCATTTTCTCTGCCTTCACTGAAGACTGGGGGTGCCACAAGGTGTGTAGCTTGGAGTCTATCCCTAGGGCTGTTGTGAGCCCCTGTGTGATTTTGGGTATAAAAGGGGGCCTGCTATCACACTGCAAGGACTTTAGAAATCCAAACCAAGGAATTATTTCTTTTAAAAGGGACTTACAGGGGCTTCCCTGGTGGTCCAGTGGTTAAGACTTTGCCTTCCAATGTAGGGGATCCAGGTTCGATCCCCGGTTGAGGAACTAAGATCCCACATGCCTCGTGATCAAAAAACCAAAACATAAAACAGAAGCAGTATTGTATCAAATTCAATAAAGACTTTTACAAAATGGTCGACATTAAAAAAATCTGAAAAAAAGAAAACCAGGGGGTACTTACAGACTTCCATAACCTTTTCAGGTCAGGTGGGTAAGACTTCACCCCATCCTATGAGAATATCGACAAGCACGAGAAGATATTAATACATCCTGATCATGGGGGCATTTGAGTGAAATATAGCTGCCAGTCTTTCCCTGGATATGGCCCTTGGCATTGAACTAACCTGAGTAATGAAGGAGGAATCAGATGGATCTGTGGGTTATCACAGAGCTTCCCAGGTGGCTCAGTGGTAAAGAATCTGCCTGCCAATGCTAGAAACCGGGGAGATGTGGGTTTGGTCTTGAGTTGGGAAGATCCCCTGGAGGAGGGCATGGCAACCCATTCCAGTTTCTTGCCTGGAAAATTCCATGAACAGAGAAGCCTGGCAGGTTGCAGTCCATGGGGTTCACAGAGTTGGACATGACTGAGCATGCGTGCACACACACATGGGTTGTTATGGGTCCGTAAATCATGGGCACGTGTTACTTGTTTTACTGTTCTTTTAAGCCCCTTCCCTGAAAAATCCTTTTGTGTTAAGTCCCATAGTGCATCCCTCCCATAGTGGGTGGGATGTAAGCTCTCAGTGAGTTTCCATCATTGAGCCTCAGGAATTAGAACCTTATCCTCCTTCTTATACCAGCCTGTGCTTCCTTTCTCAGAGCCCCATTTCTCAGCATGTTTGTGTTCCTGTGGGGAGTACTGGGGAAGGCTGGGGAGTGCAGGGGCAGCCCATCACTAGAGCTGTAACTTGTTCAGGTTCCTGCAGTCGAGCTATCTGTTTTGCAGTTTGATCAACTTTGCCATGCGCTTGGCTCACAAAGGATCCATCCCTCTGACGGCTCCCACAGTGGATTACTGCTGCCTGGGTCAGGAGCTGCACTGCTTCTAAAAGAGCCAGGACCAAATCTTGATGTTTTATGGCAGAATTTCTAGTGGTTAACATTTCTCTTTCCAAATGGCAGCATGAGCATATAGCACATGAAACCCACATTTACAGTCAGTAAAAATTTTTAATTTCTTCTCCTTCCCTAACTACAAATCTGTTGTGAATGCAGTCAGTTCAGCCTTATGGACTGATGTCCAGGGTGGCAGGGCCTTGGTTTCTATGACTTCATCTAGACTAACTATGGCGTACCCTGCCTTTTGGGCCCCATTTCTACAAAACTGCTTTGATCAGTAAACCAATAGACCAAGGGTGTCAAGAGGCTCATCTAGAAATCAGACCTGCTGGACTGAGTTTATTCTAGGCTCTCTACACACTGATTCTCTAAGTCTCCTCTCTTGACTGCTAGAAGCAGAGTTGCTGGGTTCAGGGTTTGGCACACCTTTAAGGTAATTTCAGGGACATCCATTAGGAGGGCCTGATATCTTGTTAACCTTCCTCCAGTCGACCAGTGATGTCCAGCACAGATTGTACCTGACGAGGGGTTAACACATCTAAGTGTTGCCCCGGGGGAGCTTGGAAGCCTCACTAACCAACAGGACTGTGGGTGCTATGGGCCGCAGGCAGCTTGGCCAACCCAGGGCAACTAAGTTCAGTTGTTTTGAAAAGTAAGCCACTGGTCTCTAGTCCGGTCCCAGCTTTGTGTCAGGACTCCTGCTGCTATCCCTGACCTCTCATGAACATAGAGGGTAAAGGGCTTGTCCAAATTTGGAAGCCCCAGTGCTGGTGTCTGCTCAGCTGAGGCTTTAGAGTCTCAAAGTCCCCCCGCCCCCTACAGGCTGGTGGGCCTTATTCTATTGAAGGGGTTCCTTTTCTCCTCCCTTTAGAGCCTAATGTAGGCTTTTGGCTCTAAGGCCATAATTTGGAATCCAGAAAGGACAGAACCCAGACTTGCCTGGTGGCTCCGACGGTAAAGAATCTGCCTGCAATGCAGGAGACCTGGGTTCGATCCCTGGATCGGGAAGATCCCCTGGAGAAGGGAATGGCAAATCACCCTAGTATTCTTGCCTGAAAATTCCATGCACAGAGGAGCTTGGTGGTCTACAGTCCATGGGGCCACAAAGAGTCAGACACAACTGAGCCACTTTACTCACTAGGACAGAACCCAGCCATCCGGAGAAAGCCTCCAAGTTGCCGCCTTGTGGTTGGAGCTGGTAATGCACTCATTGCTGTTTTTCCGATCTGTGACCAGGGCTGGTGCCATGTCCCACCTTTGCAGGTGAAAACAAATCCTAAATATTGAAGCCATTGCTGTGAGACCTAAGCCTTGGTTTTGCTAGACAATTTAGGACTCAACAGTATTTTAATACAAATCTTGTTTGGTTTCACTACTTATCACTGAATCATCAATATATTGGAACAGAGTTCCCTTCTCAAGGCTCAGTTCCCTCAGTTCTCATGTTCATGCTTTTCTAAATAGTGGGGCCCTTCCAAAAACCCTGAGAAAGCACCATCCATGTATACTGGGTAGCCTCCAGGGTTTCAGGGTCCCTCCTTTCAAAGGTGGAAAGATATTGAGGTTTGGATGTAGGGGAATACAGAAAAATGCATCTTTGAGTCCAAACAGAGAAATACTGGGTGCTCCCTGGCACTTGGGTGAGGAGGGTTTTAAGGGTTTGGCGCCACTGGGTGATTAGGGATGACGGCCTCATTCACTGCTCGTAAGTCTTGCACAAACCAATAACTCCCTGTTAGGCTTCTGCACAGGGAGAGTCAGGGTGTTGCAGGGGGACTGGCAGGGCCTAATGAATCGGGTTTTAGGAATTTGCTGAGCAGTGGTCGGATTCCCCTCAGAGTCTTAGGCTTTAAAGGATATTGTCTTTTCCAGGGGTATTTCCCCCCAAGCTTTAGCCTCATTTAAAAAAAAATAATTTAGTTATTTATTTTTGGCTGTGCTGAATCTTTGTTGCTGCTCAGACTTTTCTCTAGTTGCAGCAAGTGGGGGCTACTGTCTAGTTGCAGTGCGCAGGCTCTCATTGCTGTGGTTTCTCTTCTTGTGAAACACGGGCTCTAGGGCACAGACTTAGTTGCTCTGCAGTATGTGGGATCTTCCCAGACCAGGGATCGGACCAGAGTCCCGTGCATTGGAAGGCAGATTCTTAACCACTGGACCTCCAGGGAATTTCTTGTCTCATTTTGATATCAGGGCAATTCTGGCCTTATGAAACCATTTTGAAAGTGTTCCCTCCTCTTCTGTTTTTTCGAAAGCGTTTGAGCAGGATTGGTTAATTCTTAAATGTTTGATAAAATTCAATGAAGTTGGTGGTCTTGTATTTTTGTTTGTTGGAAGATTATTGTTTACTGATTCAATCTTATTACTGGTGATCATTCTGTTGAGATTTTCTATTTCTTTTTTATTGAGTCTTGGTATCATGTATGCGTCTAGGAATCTTTCCATTTCTTCTAGGTTGTCCAGTATGTTGACATAATTGTTCATAGTCCCTTTTTCTTTTTTTGTAGTTCTGTGGTATCACTTTTAATGTCTCCTCCTTCCTTACTGATTTTGAGTCCTCTCTTTCTCTTGGTGAGACTAAAGTCTTTCAGTTTTCTTCTCAAAAAGCCAACTCCTAATTTCATCTCTTCTGTTACCTTTTCAGCGTCTTATTTCATGTATTACTGCTCTGATCTCATTATTTTCATCTTACTACAAAATTTAGGCTTAGTTTCACCTTTTTTAGTTCCTTGAGGCATAAAGTTAGGATGTTTAAGATTTTTTTCTTGTGTCTTAATGTGGGCATTTATTATTATTTATCTTAGAACTTATTTTGTTGTATCCCGTCGAGTTTTTGTGTGTTGTATTTACATTTTCATTTGTCTTTCTTCTGGTAATTGATTTGTAGTTTCATACCATTGTGGTGAGAAAAGATGCCTGACATAATTTCAGCCTTCAGTTTATTAAGATTTCTTTTATGGTCTGACATATGATTTATCCTGGGTTTTGTTCCATGTATACTTGAGAAGAGCATGTTCTGTTGCTTTTGGATGGAATATTGTATAAAATTTCCTGTAATTCTATCTGGTCTTACATGTAGTTCCAGTGTTTTCTAATTGATTTTTTGGTCTGGATGATCTAACTGTTATTGAATGTGGGGGTATTGAAGTCCGAAACTATTATTGTATTGCTGTCTGTTTATCCCTTCAGGTTTGTTATTGTTTGCTTTATATACTTAGGTGTTCCTCTGTCGGTTGTATATAACAAAGCATGTTATAGGCTTTGGTCAAATTTGTTACCAAACTCAGGTTTGGCTGCTTGCTACTCGAAAGCCAATACAAGTATTGATTGGGAGTTTGCTTTATTCTGGAGACCAACAACCTGGGGAGAAGGCAGACTCATATCCAAGAGCCTACTCCAAAGATTCTACTTGACCATGAAAATTCTAAAGGGAGAAAGGAGAAGTTTATCACAGTTAGTCATTTGGGAAAGAGATCAGAGTCTTCATTATCTTCCCTTGTGTGCAGACTTTTTTTCTGATTGGTTGATGGGAGGTAATATGGTAGTGTTCTACAGATTTTGTATTGTGTTTGAAGTTACCATCCTCCACCTGGATGGGGATCTTAGTTCCTGCAAAAGAATTCAAAGATACTGAATTCATATTGAGGAACTTCCCAGGTGGTCCAGTGGTTTAAGACTTCGCCTTCCAGTGCAGAGGGTGCAGGTTGGATCCTTGGTCAGGGTGATAAGATCCCACATGCCTCAAGACCAAAAAACCAAAAGGTAAAAACAGAAAACAATATTTGTTGCAAACTCAATAGAGACTTAAAAAATGGTCCACATAAAAAAAATTCTGAATTCATATTGAGTATGTATATTTTCCTTGAAAAGGAGCCACAACCCTACACTACTGTTACTTGCTTGCCCTTCCTTTGTTCTATATTCCCTCCATTTTTTGATTAGCCACTGTTTGAATCTGCCAAGGAGGCTAAATGAAGTCTCTTTCCTACCAACAAGAAATGGGGAACAGAAAGGACTTGTACCAACTGGGCACCACAGGGTCCTGCTTGGGCTCAAATTGACCCCTCTATCATTATATGATGACCTTTCTTATTATGGCTTGTGTTAAAATATAAGTACAGCGACCCCGGCTTGCTTTTGGTTTCTGTTTACGTGAAATAAGTTTTTCTATCCCTTCAATTTCAGTCTGTGTGTGTCCTGAAAGGTGAAGTGAGTCTCTTATAGGCCATGTGTAGTTGAGGTTTTTATTATTATTATTGATTCAGCCATTCTGTCACTTTCGATTGGTGAATTTAGTTTCAGTTCAGTTCAGTTGCTCAGTTGTGTCTGACTTTTTGCCACCCCATGTACTGCAGCATCCCAGGCTTCCCTGTCCATCACCAACTCCCAGAACTTGCTCAAACTCATGTCTATTGAGTCAGTGATGCGATCCAACCATTTTGTTCTCTGTCATCCCCTTCTCCTCCTGCCTTCAATCTTTCCCAGCATCAGGGTCTTTTCCAATGAGTCAGTTCTTGACATCAGGTGGCCAAAGTATTGGAGTTTCAGCTTCAGCATCAGTCCTTCCAGTGAATATTCAGGGTTGATTCCTTTAGGATTGACTGGTTTGATCTCTTGCTGTCCAAGGGACTCTCAAGAGTCTTCTGTGACCACTGCTGAGTTTTCCGATTTTGCTGGCATATTGAGTACAGCACTTTTAACAATGTCATCTTAGTAATTATTGATAGGTATGAAATTACTACTGCCATTTTGTAATTGTTCTTTCACTGTTTTGGAAGTTCATTGTTCCTTTCTTCTGTTACTCTTTTCTTTTGTGATTTAATGATTTTCTCTAACAGTATGCTTAGATTCCTCACTGTTTATCTGCTGTGTATTTATTATAGGTTTTTGCTTTGTGTTACACAAAGCTTATAGAAAATGTCTTATAGCAGCCTAGTTTAAGCTAATGACTTAGAGTGCATACTGAAGCTGTACATTTTGAAATGCTCGCCCCTGTTTAGATGTCACAATTTTCATTTTTATCTTGTTATACTTTAGCAAATTATGTACATTTTAATACTTTTAAGCTTTGTGCTAGATTTATGTGTGATTTACCCACCATGATGACATTAGAATATTCTGAATTTATTTTTATCTTTACCACTGAAATTTATATCCTTTCATATGTTTTCCTGTTACTAATTAGTACTTTTTTTTTTTTTTAGCTTAAAACCTGCTTTTACTTTTAAAAACTTATTTTTGGTATGATCAGTCTAGTGGTCATGAACGTCAGTTTTTCTTGTTCAGAAAACTCATTTTCTGTCCTTAAATTCTGAAGAAAAGCTTTTCTGGGTAGAGTATTCTTGGTTGACAATTTTTTTGTCTTTCAGCACTTAGCATATATAGTGCTATTCCCTTCAACTTGCAAAGTTTCTGTTGAAAGATTTGCTGATGGTCTTGTGGGGATTCTCTTGTGTATAATGTTGGTTTTCTCTTGTTTCTTTAAAAACGTTCTCCTTGTCTTTAACTTTTACCGTGTTAATTATAATGTGTCTCCATGTGTGTCTTGTTGAATTAATCCTTTTTGGAATGTTTTGGTCTTCTTAGATGTATATGTCTATTTCTTTCCCCAACTTAGGGAAATTTTTAGCCATTATTTCGTCAAATAAGCTTTCTGCCCTCCCTTCTCCTTCTGTGACTCCTGTATCTGAGGATTGGTGCACTTGCTTGTTCCATAAGTCCCTTTTTCTAATTCTGTTTTTCTTTCTTTTTCTACTCCATTGAGTGATTTCCACTGTCCTGTCTTTGAGTTTGCTAATGTTTCATTTTTCCTTTTTTTTAATAGTTGATTTTTTGGCCACACTAGGTGTTAGCTGCTCCATGAAGGATCGTCAGTCTTCTTTGCAGTGTGCAGAATCTTTAGTTGAGGCATGCAGACTATTAATTGCAGCATGTGGGATCTAGTTCCCTGGCCAGGGGTCAAACCCAGATCTCCTGCATTGGAATGTGGAGTCTTAGCCACTTTCCGCTTTTCTAAGGTCTTTCCCTTAGGGCACCAGGGAAATCCTTGATCTTTGTTCTACTTCATCTTTTCTGCTGTTGAATCCCTCAATTAAAAATTTCAGCTTAATCATTATATTTTTTAGCATCATGATTTCTGTTCAATACTTTCTTATATTTTTCTACCTCTTTGTTGAAATTTTTACTCTGTTCATGCATTATTCTTCTGAGCTTGGTGAGCATCTTTTTGACCGTTATTTTGAGCTCTTTATCAGGTAAGTCACTTATCTCTGTTTCATTAACATTTGTTTCTTGAATTCAGAACATATTCCTCTGTTTCTTCATTTTCCTAGATTCTATGTGGTTTTTGTGCATTAGATAAAAGTCACCACTTCCAGTCTTAAGGGAGTGGTCTCCTGTAGCAGATCAACCTTCACTGTGCAGGCTTCCCATTACGGTGGCTTCTCTTGTTGCAAAGCATGGGCTCTAGGGCAAGTGAGCTTCAGTATTTGCAGCATGTGGGTTCAGTAGTTGTGGGGCACAGCCTTGGTGACCCACAGCGTGTAGAATCTTCTAGGAGCAGAAACTGAACCCATGTCCCCTGCATTGGCAGGCCGATGCTTAACCACCAGGGAAATCCAATATAAAATCCTTTGAAATATATTTTATTACAGGGGATGAGGCAGGGATCTAACTAATTTTTTTTCTTAAATATATGTATATTGACATGCAATTGAATCAACCATCCTTTTCCCTTTGACTTGAAATACTACGCATTACATACACAGATGAGCTCATTTCTGAATGTTCCATCCTGCTTTATTCGTCTCTCTGTGCCTGGGCCTGTATCACCCTGTGTTAGGTATTACAGTTCTCTTATGAGCACAGATGAGTAGAAGACATGTAAATTAAACCTGACCCTAATTTAGGAACCATGAGAGTAAGTTTGGACTATAAATAACAATTTAGCCATAAATGATTTCTTCCAACTCCAATGTGGTTCGTTGTGTTCAGTGAGAGGAACACTGTGTATTTCAAAGTCATGTGTTGATATTTTGCAGTTCCCATAGAGACAGGCGGTGAAGTCCTAAATAAGATTTTACCTTGTAAAGTTCTTAATAGCTATAACAGACAACTTCTAGCCTGTTTTATTTATTTTATTCTAGCCTGTCTGTTTTATTGCTACACAGCCCAACACAATAGAACATCTGAACTTCTGGTGTTCTTTCACGTTGAGAATACTGAGATACTTTCACCTGTTTTTATTTTACTAGGTTCCATGTATTTTATGGCTAAACAAGGGAGCTTGAGGGGATGGTGGGGACAGAACAGCAATATCAAAACTATAGAAAAGAAATAGCTGCAATTGTAAGGGTATCACCCAGTCTGGAATTGTGGTCCCATTCTCCAGAGTCTCAATGGAGTAGTCCAAGGTTTCCTCTTTATCCTTAGTGATGATGTTAACAAACAATAATTAAAGATAAAAATGTTACTGGCATTGCTTAATTGCAGTGATAAATATTTTCTCTTGCTTAGTAGCACTGTTAGATGCCTTGAGCCGGTTTTATCTGTTTGCTCAGTAATTGTAATTTAAGCTATTTTACACTTGTTTAAAGCACGGGGGGAAAAAGATAAGTCATTTCTCATTTTGCTATAATTTCTTGGTGGCAGCAAATCCATGTCTTACCCAAAGCATACTTGGCCTGTTTGCAGTTTGCTTTGGCTATAGACTAATGACAAATGTAGTTTGAAAAGTTTATCAGGTTTTAATATACACAGGCATTGTTTTGTGGTCATTTCTGTTACAGTGTTCAAGTAAAACCATCCAAAAATATCACACTGAATGGCAAAGGTTTTCTACAGTTCAGGCTTTGTTGAAGTTGATAATCAGTTCCATGCATTCTAAAAACTTAATTTGGTCCTTAAAGATTGTGTTAAGCAAATGAGCTTAAAAGTTTTTTTAAATATCAAAGATATAAAACATATATCAGGTTGGTCCATCAGTGCAGAATAATCAAAGGGACAGAACTTTTGTAGTTAATAAAATAGTGAAATTTGGCATTTGTTCTAAAATTATGTGGCAGAACTCCACTAGGACATTGCTGTAGAATAAACACTTGTGTATCCCCCTTGTAGTATCCTATAGAATCATTCCCCTGCCCTAAAAATCCTCTGTGCTCTGTTCGTCCCTTCCTCACTTCTAATGCCTGGTAACCACTTATCTATTTATTGTCTCTATAGTCTTGTCTTTTCCAGAATGTCATATACTACGTAACTTTTCCAGATTAGTTTTTTACACTTCAGTTCAGTTCACTCACTCAGTCGTGTCCGACTCTTTGTGACCCTATGAATCGCAGCACGCCAGGCCTCCCTGTCCATCACCAACTCCTGGAGTCCACCCAGACCCACGTCCATCGAGTCAGTGATGCCATCCAGCCATCTCATCCTCTGTCGTCCCCTTCTCCTCCTGCCCCCAGTCCTTCCCATCATTAGGGTCTTTTCCAGTGAGTCAACTCTTTGCATGAGGTGGCCAAAGTATTGGAGTTTCAGCCTCAACATCAGTCCTTCATTAGCAGAATGCGTTTAAGGACCGTCCGTGTTTTTTCATGGCTTGACAGCTCTTTTTAGTGCTGAATAATGTTCCAGTGTCAGGATGTTCCATGGTATCTCATTATTTCAACTGGTTCCATTTTCAATGATTGCTAAGAATTCCTTTTAAAAATAGATTGGCCCTTTCCACACCATCATCCTCCTGCATCACTAAGGCCTTTGGAGCATCATCTTAAATTAGACAAACTGTAAAACAAGGTCATTGCCAGTAGACAAAGTCACCCAGAGACTGTGTTTATGCAGTTTCAGTCCACTTGGCTCTCTCCCTCTTATGGTCATTTCTCTCTTGGAACAGGTCCCCTAACTGTTCTTCATTCTACTAGTTTCTGTGGAAGTGGAATATCTTTTTTGGTAGTTTTCGGTCATTTTTTGTCAATCATTGTTTAGCAGTTAGGTGTGATTCTGGTGTTTTCATGGGAAGAGGTAAGCTCAGGTGCTTCTCTTTCACCATCCTTATCCCAAAGCCATCCACCTAGTTTTTTTTCCCCTTTCTTTTTTTGGCTGCACCGGGGCTTCGTGGCTGCATGCAGGCTTTCTCTGGTTGCGGTGAATGCGGCCTCCTCTCTAGGTGTGGTGCGTGGGCCACCATGGTGGTGGTTTCCCTGGTTGTGGAGCACGGGCCCTGGGGTGCACGGGCTCAGTATTTGTGGTGCAAGGCTTAGTTGACCACTGCTTGTGGGATCTTCCCAGACAAGGGATGGAACCTGTGTCTCCTGTATTGGCAGATGGACTGTTAACTACAGGACCACCAGGGAAGCCCTATCCTGCTAGTTTCTAAATAAGAATGCCGTGACTTCCTGTTCCCACTCTATGCTCTGTCTATTAGAATGTGTGAACAGTGCAACCATCGTACATAGTCTAAGAAGTCTCACGCTCATAGCTGCAGTCCCAACCTTTCACCTAAATTCTAGCCCTGTGTTTCTAGGTTCGTGGAGAACAGCCCCATCTTGACTGTCTTACAGTCCTTTCCTCTCTGCTTCCTTCCTTTTCAGTGTCTCTCGCTCTGGGCTCTTGCAAGGTTTCTTTCTTTTCCTCACACCCCACCTTGGATCCATCAGCACATCTTCCATCAAAATATATCCACTGACAGGATGTTAATACGTCTCAATTCCTCTCCTACTGGAACTCTCATCTAGACCAATACCTGTTCTCTGGAGACCTGCAATAGCTTCCAAACTGGTCTGTCACCTCCACTTTTACTCTTTTTTTAAAAAAAAATTGGAGTCTTGTTGCTGTATGTTGTGTCAGTTGCTTCTGTTCAGCAAGGTGAAACAGCTGTGTGTATAAATACATCCCCTCTTCCATGGATTTCTTTCCAATTCAGGTTACCACAGAGCACTGAGTAGAGTTCCCTGTGCTGTACAGGAGGTTCTCACTAGTTATCTGTTTTATACGTGCATGTGTGTGTGCTAAGTCACTTCAGTCATGTCCGACTCTTTGCGAACCCACGGGCTGTAGCACACCAGGCTCCTCTGTCCATGGGATTCTCCAGGCAAGAATACTGGAGTGGGTTGCCATGCCCTCCTCCAGGGAACCTTCCCAACGCAGCGGTCAAACCCGTGTCTCCTATGTCTCCTGCACTGGCAGGCGGGTTCTTTACCACCAGCGCCACCTGGGAAGCCCATTCTATACATAGTAGTGGACGGGCGTCAACCTGCCGTCTGTTCACCCCATCCTTTCTTCCCCACTTGGTATTCATACCTTTATTCTCTGCAGCTGTGTCTCTATTTCTGCTTGGCAAACAAGTTCATCGTGTTTACTGCTTAATGATACATCCTCCATAGAGCAGCCAGAGTGATCTTTTACCCCTTAGCTTTATTCAGTTATAATTGAGATATGTGTACAACATGTTGATTTTGTACATCTATATATTCCAACATGAGTGATTTTTAAAAGCAGATCTATCACTTTCTTACATAATATTCTTCAGGGGTGCCCTATTGCTATCAGAATAAAATCGATCCTTCTCACCATTGCTTAAAGCTCCTGTTTTATCTGACCTCTGCCTCCCTTCCCTAAACCAGTGTCTTACCTTGCCTCTCTTCATTTCCAACTTTCCAACATGCAAAGCTAGTTCCCACCCAGGGCCTTTACACTTGCTGTTCCCTCTGCCTGCAATGCTTTCCCCAAATACTCCCTTTGCCAGCTCATCCTCACCCTTCAGGACTCAGATTTTTCCTGACCTCCCAAGGTAATGTGGTTCTCACCTCCCCTGACAGACCCATCCACTCTCTCTCCCATTTCCTAGTTTTGTTTTCTTTGTGGCATTCATAAATTATTACCCCCAATTATTTGCTGATACATTTGCTGTCTGTCACTCTCCGGTAGAATGTGAGCTCCCTGAGGACAGGACTCTTGTCCTATTCCCCACTGGAGCCTGGAGCTTAGAGCAGTGTCTAGTACATAGTGGGAGCTCAAAAAGTGTCTGTAGATTGAGAGGGACTTTGCTGGTGGTCCAGTGGTTGGGAGTCCACCTGCCAGTATGGGGACACGGGTTCGATCCCTGGTCTGGGAAGGTCCCACATGTCGTGGAGCAACTAAGCCCACATGTTGCAACTACTGAGCCTGTTCTCTGCAACAAGAGAAGGCGCTGATGAGAGGCCCCCGCACCCTGCAACTAGAGAGTAGGCCCTGTTTGCCTCAATTAGAGAAAGACTTCATGCAGCAATGAGGACCCAGTGCAACCAAAAATAAATAAAATTAAAAATAGGTATCTGTAGAGTAAATACATACGGCCCCTCACAGCCCCTCCCCTCTGCCAATAAGTCATCATCCTGTGTTTTTCCATCCAATTCAAAATGATTTTTTTCCTTAAATTCCAGTTTTTTCAAACTCCTAAATCAATATTTTGGAGTCATCTTTATTTGCTCCTCTGTTTTTTCAGATTCCTTTTTCCCGCCCCTAGTCATGGCCCACATCATGGATCTATTTTTCCTACTTTTGTGTTTCTATATTTTCCTAACGTTCTGGAGGGTGCTGCCAGATGGATGTTTCTAAACACTTGTTTTCAAATTTTATGCCCAAATAGGGTACATTCCAGTCTGTATAACTGATGCTAAGTAGAAGCATCAAGAAATGAATGTATTTATGCAATTAATCAACTGGGAGGTATTATGTATGTATTTTGTCATTGATACCAATATCCTTGAATTTCATCCAGAAACCAGCAATTTAAACTAGCAGGCAGTGTGTCCTTCATAACCTGGTGTTATTTACTTTTGGAATAATAATTGCATACATTCACACTGAGTCTTTTTTAAAATTGATTATTTTTGGCTCTGCTGGGTCTTTGTTGCTGTAAGTGGGCTTTCTCTAGTTGTGATGAGCGAGGGCTACTCTCTGATTTGGTGTGTGGACTTCTCATTGTGGTGGCTTTTCTTGTTGCAGAACACAAGCTCTAGGGTGCATAGGCTTTAGTAGTTGTGGCACTTGGGCTCAGTGGTTGTGGCGTGAAAGCTTAGTTGCCCTGCAGCATGTGGAATTTTCCCAGACCAGGGATTGAACCTGTGTCTCCTGCAGTGGCAGGTGAATTCTTATCCACTGGACCACCAGGGAAGGCCCACCCTGAGTCTTTAAAGAAGAAATTTAGAGAGTGAAATATGGTTTCTCTGACTAGCACTGTCCAGAGGGCTCATTACTTTAAATCTAATGGCCATTTCCACAAATTGAGATGGAAATATTCTTGGACTTGGAGAATAACACATTAGGTATTAGTTTGCTGAAAGTGCCCCTTTGACAATGCAGAGTTTCCTTTTTTTCTGATTCTTTGCTTACCGTGTGAACTACCATTTGGTCTCCTGTTGATCCTTCCCACCACAAGGACCTGCTGCTGCCCCTGTGTGTGTGGTTCCAAGTTTTGATGCAGGCAGATTTCCCAAGAAAAATGAATTGGCATTATCACTCATAAACCATACTCTTGGAAAGGTGGTTTGTGTGAAGTGGACACCCAAATTAGTTCTCATTTAGATACAGTGATAAATTTGAGATGCTGGATGTTCAGCCTGCCCTTGGTCCAGTCACTCCCTGAGATGTTCCCGTGGCTCCCCACCATGACCCGTATTCCCCAGGCTCACATCCTGGTGTTTGGCTCCCTCATAGCTTCTGAGCTTGGCCATGTGTCTAACCTTGGCCAGTGGAACATCAGCAGATGAAACATGCATGGAGACCTGCTTGGCACTTACAGTTTGAAATGTGTCCTTCTGGAATATTCCTTTTCTTCTTCTTCTTCTTTTTTTAAGATAATTTCTTTTTAATACATATCTTGGAGAAGGCAATGGCAAGCCACTCCAGTACTTTTGCCTAGAAAATCCCATGGACGGAGGAGCCTGGTAGGCTGCAGTCTGTGGGGTCGCTAAGGGTTGGACACGACTGAGCGCCTTCACTTTCACTTTTCACTTTCACACATTGGAGAAGGAAATGGCAACCCACTCCAGTGTTCTTGCCTGGAGAATCCCAGGGACAGGGAAGCCTGGTGGGCTTTGTCTATGGGGTCACACAGAGTCGGACATGGCTGAAGTGACTTAGCAGCAGCAGCAGCATTCCTGAATGCACCAGATCTTAGCTGCAGCACTCAGGATCTTTCATTTTGGCGTGTGGGCATCCCTCTAGTTGTGGCACATGGGCTGTATAATTGTGGTGCATGGACTTGGTTGTCCTGCAGTAGGTGGGATCTTAGTTCCCCAACCAGGGTTTGAACACATGTACCTTGCATTAGAAGACAGATTCTTAACCACTGGACTACTAGGGAAGTCCCAGAATGTTCCTTTTTAGAAACTGGCTACCATGCTATGTAGAAGCCCAAGCAGCTGTAAGGCGAGGGCCACATGGCAAAGAACTGAGAGCCCTGAATGTAACCGCAGCTAAACTCCTAGTCGTAAGCAGTACCAGCTCTCTGAGCTGGGAGAAAGGCCATTTGGAAATTCGCACCATCCCAGTGTTCTAGCCCCAACACAAAATTTTCCCATCCCAAAATACCTTCAGCATTTATACTGCATCCTAATTTCCATTGGATATACTCCTTGACCTACAAGTAACAATAGCAGACATCATAACAAACATTTATGCAGCCTTTTCTATGCACCATGGGCTTTCCTGGTGGCTCAGACAGTAAAGAATCTGCCTGCAATGAGGGAGACCAGAGTTCGACCACTGGGTCAGGAAGATCCCCTGGAGAAGGGAATGGTAACCCACTCCAGTATTCTTGCCTGGAGAATTCCACAGAGGAACCTGGCAGGCTACAATCTATGGGGTTGCAAAGAGTCAGACAAAACTGAGTGACTAACACTTTCACCTTCTTTCTCTAAGCACACCGGTTTACTTTAATGTGATCTAGTTTACTATTGTGTGATCTCAATGCTGTGGTATTTCCCCCCCAGTCACCAGTTTAAATCATAATTTGTTAATCTGTCTTTCCCATCCTATGACAAATTCTTGGCTAGAATAATTCATTCAACAAATGCTTATTGAGTTCCCACTGTGTGTTAAACACTGGTGATACAGCAGTGAATAAAACAAGCAAAAATCTTTGCTCTCATGGAACTTGCATTTTGGTGGAAAATATAGATAATAAACAAGTATATCAGTTAGCTTAGTTAGGTAGTTTACATATAATGTAAACAGGGACTGCTGCTGCTGCTGCTAAGTCACTTCAGTCGTGTCCGACTCTGTGTGACCCCATAGACGGAAGCCCACCAGGCTCCCCTGTCCCTGGGATTCTCCAGGCAAGAACACTGGAGTGGGATGCCATTTCCTTCTCCAATGTGTGAAAAGTGAAGTCGCTCAGTCGTGTCCGACACTTAGCGACCCCACGGACTGCAGCCTACCAGGCTCTCCATCCATGGGATTTTCCAGGCAAGAGTACTGGAGTGGCTTGCCATTGCCTTCTCCGAAACAGGGACTGAGTTAACAGTAAATCCTCCACATTCATACGAGTTCCATTCTGAGAGTGCGTTTGTAAGTCCAATTTGTTCTTAAGTCCTACAGAGTTAGCTTCGATACCCAACTAACACAGTCAGCTATAATACTATACTGTAATAGGTTTATAATAGTTTCACACAAATAATACATAAAAAACAAAAAAAAATTTAATCTTACATTACAGAACCTTGAAAAGTACACTGTACAGTACAACAGCTGGCACACGGGCTGGCACCTTGTGAACAGGCAGGAAGAATCACTGGCTGGAGGTGGGAGATGGAAGAGCTGAAGGGTCATGAGCAATAGGAGACGGAGGGTGAGCTGTAATATCGCTTACACCTTTATGTGATTTGACATGCGAGCACTTGTTCACATCTTTGAAAGTTGGCATTTGAAGGTTTATATATAGGGGATGTACTGTATATGGTCTCTGTAGGTTGGCTCCTTCTCCTTCAAGGTCAAGGAGAAATCCCTTTCTGGGACATGCTGATCTTGTGGCAGAGGGAAATGAGAGATGGTGGGGCTATGCAGTGCCCCTTATGGCTTCTGCTCAGCAGTACCATGCATTACTGCCTCTCATGTTCTATTGACACGTGAACAACCCTGACTGAAAATGATTGGGAACATATCCTACCACAACTAGCAAAATATGTTAGATGTAGTCAAGGATTAAGTTGAAAAATAAAAAATAAAATGGGGAGGAGACCCATTGGGGTCCTGGAAAAGGAAATGCATTTTAATAGCATAGTCAAGGGTGACCTTGTTTAGAAAGTGACATTTGAGCAAAGATTTGAAGGGTAGAAGGGAGTGAGGTTTGGGTTTTCTGGATAAAGGGAGTTTTAAGGAAAAGGAAAGCAAGTGCAAAGGCCCTGAGGCAGGGGCATGTGTGCTAACTTGAACAGGAAATAAGACAGAAAATAGGGGTGGTGTGGGTATAGATCATGTGTGGTTATATGGGCTGCTGTAAAGACTTCAGATTTTATTCTGAGTGAGTAGGGCACCCACTGGAGAGTTGAACAGGATAGTGACATGAATGGAATTGCATTTCAATAGGATGTCTGTCAGCCCCATTAAAGATAGGCTGCAGTGGGGCAGGATTGGGAGTCAGGATACAGTGGGGAGGCTTTTCACAATAATCCAGGCAAAAGAGAATGGTAGCTAGTACTAGAATGTGTGGTGTACCAGGGTGATGGTGAGAAGTGGTTGTGTGGACATATTTTGAAGGTAAAACAAACAGGTTCCTTTGATTTGATCCTGGCATAGAGAGAAAAAGAAGGAATTAAGGATAACTTTTAAGATTCCTTACCTTTTAGCTCACTTACAGTTTTTTTTAAAAAATTTTATTGTGGTAAAAATAGCATAAAACATTTTATGCTTTTTAACCACACTTAGCTGTATCATTCAGTGGCCCTAAGTACACTCACGTGGTTGTGCAGCTGTCTCCATCATCCATCCCCCCAAGTTTTCACCTTCCTAAACTGAAACTTTGTCTTCATTAAACACTAACTCCCCATCCGCCTTCTCCACCCTCTACGCCCAGACCCCTAACATCTACCGGTGTACTTTCTGACTCTATGAAATATTCGACTCTTCTTGGTACCTCACACATCACTTACAGTTAAATCAGTCCAGTTCCAAACTTTAATTTCAAACTCAGTGGCAATCACATCTCCTTCTATTCCCTAACCTCACTAGACCAGTATGGCCTTGAACTGGGGACTCAGGCCTCTTGGATTGGAGGTAGGGAAAGTATTCGGAAAGATGCTGAAAAGTGCGGAGCAAGGAAGGAGCAGAGAGGTAGGGATGTCGTGAGAAAGTCGTGCAGTCCCCTCTGGGTTGACTGTCACCTGTTTCCTGGCTATCACTGAAAGTGAAAGTGTTAGTTGCTCAGTTGTGTCCAACTCTTTGGGACCCCATGGGCTGCAGCCCGCGAGGCTCCTCTGTCCGCAGGATTCTCCAGGCAAGAACACTGGAATGGGTTGCCATGTCCTCCTCCAGGGGATCTTTCTCCAGAAATCGAACCCAGGTCTCCCGTATTGTAGGCGGATTCTTTACCATCTGAGCCACCAGGGAAGCCCTAGCCATCACTAATGCCACTGATACACTCGTTTCAGTGGGTTAAGGGGGCCTGTGGGCGAGTTCTTTAGACTGTGCTGGGGAGCCCCCTTCTGTGCATTTATTCACCTGTGTGTGAGGCAGTGAAGTGTTAGGCCCTGCAGTGCTGCTCTAGTTGGGCCACCTGGAGATGACTCGACCACAGCTACATCCCCTGGCGCCTTCAGCAAACAAGCGAGGGCTGTTCTGCCGCCTCATCACCCCTGTTCCAAGGCTCCTCTTCCTTGTTCAGAACAGCATATTGTCCCATCCCTGTAGCTGCTGTCTGGGAGGTGCCTCGCCTGGCAAGCACCCACTGTCTCAGCCAGATGTGTTTCTTCTGGTGCCTCGCTTACTTGGTTTTAGGGAGGGGAGACCCTGCCTCATCTCCTCCCAAACTTGGTGTGAGGAGAGCATGCTGTTGCGCCATGAGTGTCACCTTCCCACACGCAGGGACAACCTGACCTCTGCTCCTTTTCTTTCCCTCTTCATTTTCTTTCTTTTTTGTAAAGGTGTAAGATACAGAGAACAAATGTGTGGACACCAAGAGGGAAAGCAGTAGGGTTGGAATGAATTGGGAGATTGAAAACTGATACACACTGTTGATACTGTGCATAAAATAACTAACTAACGAGAGCCTACTTTTTAGCACAGGGAACTCTGCTCAGTGCTCTGTGGTGACGTGAATGGGAAGGAAATCCAAAAAAGAGGAGTCATGTATACATATAACTGATTCACTTTGATGTACAGTAGAAACTAACAGCATTGTAAAAAACTATACTCCAATGAAAATTTTAATAAAGTTAAGATATAATTGACCTATGACATAGTAGTTTCAGGTATGCACAAGATTCGGTATTTGTGTATCTTGCAAAATGTTCACCACAGTGTAAGTCTAGTTAATGTCCGTTACCATACATGATAACAGTTTTTTTGTGTTATGAGAACTTTTGAGATCTACTCTGTTAATGTTAATACTTTCAGGTATGCAAATAGGATTGTTGTCTTGATTTCTCTTTCTATAGTTTATTAGTATATAGAAATGCAACATCACTTTGTGTGTTGATTTTTGTATCCTGCAAATAATGATAGTTTTACTACTTCCTTTAGAATTTGAATGCCTTTTATTTCTTGCATAATTGCTCTGACTAGAACTCACAGTACTGTACTGAAGGAAAGCAGTGACAGTAGACATCCTTGTCTTGGTCCTGATCTCAGGGAAAAAACAGTAATTTTCATTTGTTGAGTAAGATGTTAGTTGAGGGCTTCTCATATATGGCTTTTTATTAGGTTGACGATATATTTCCTCTATACCCACTTTCTTGAGACTTTCCATCATGAAAAGATGTTGAATTTTTTCAGATCAATCAACTCTTTTCATGTATGTATTATACCTTAATACATAAACAGGCTTAATTATCTGATGGCCAGTCCTCCTGTCTGCCTTTCCTGTAGATGCTGTGGAAAGTGAAGTGAAGTTGCTCAGTCGTGTCCAACTCTTTGCAACCCCATGGACTGTAGCCTACCAGGCTCCTCCATCCATGGAATTTTCCAGGCAAGAGTACTGGAGTGGGTTGCCATCATGAAAAGTTGTCACCATGTGGACTAGACTCTTGTCTTTCCATATAAGAAGAATCATGTCGCCCTTATGTAAGAATGTCACTTCACCCCTCTGTAGATTTTTAGACTTCTCCTGTAATTGGTTTGGTAGACCATGATTCTCTCTTATAATCCCATGAACTCTGGTTTTATTTTTCAACAATATTTAAGATATGGACACATTATAGTCATAATAATCTTGGTAAACACGATGCCATGAACCAAGATAAAGTCATGGGACCAATAATACTGCTTCTTGCAATTTCTTTCGTTCACCTGTATAAATCTCAAGGTTGCATATATATATCCAGTTTCGCTTTCACTAGCCATCCTGACCAAAATTCCATATTTTGTTGTAAGTTTTCCAGGATTATAGGTTTTGAATCTGAGTCATCCTCTTTATCATTGCTTCATCAAGTATTAGCTCTTATTTGGGTTATATAGATTGAAATTTTGGTAGAAAAAAATCTAAAAAGGCTTAACTTTTGAAATTCTGTCTGCAGGAGGTGGTGTTTCTGAGTTATTGTTAAAATGAAGAAATGTCATTATTTGTTTGAACACTCTTATCCTTTTTTAAAGATTTGTTTATTTTTGGCTGCACTAGGGCTTCACTCGGAAAAGGCAATGGCAAGCCACTCCAGTCCTCTTGCCTAGAAAATCCCATGGATGGAGGAGCCTGGTAGGCTGAAGTCCGTGGGGTCGCTAAGGGTCGGACACGACTGAGCGACTTCACTTTCACTTTCCACTTTCACACATTGGAGAAGGAAATGGCAACCCACTCCAGTGTTCTTGCCTGGAGAATCCCAGGGACGGGGGAGCCTGGTGGGCTTCTGTCTATGGGGTCACACAGAGTCGGACACGACTGAAGTGACTTAGCAGCAGCAGCAGCAGCAGGGCTTCACTGCTACGTGCAGGCTTTCTCTAGTTGTAGCAACTGGGGCTACTCTCTAGTTGCAGTGTGTGGGCTTCTCATTGAGTGGTAGGTGGTAAGTCTACCAGATCTGGTTTGAGGTTGACTTTGGTTGGTCTCTAGTTCAAAGGACTCTTGTGGTGCCAAATGGCCCTACATTGGAAGGGGTGATAATCTTACCTCTCTTTTCATTCATATAAGAATAAATTCCATATATCAAAACACCACATGGTACAGCTTAAATAGAAACAGTTTTTTAGTTTGTCAGTTATACCTCAAGAAAGCTGGGGGGAAAATATAAATATGTCTAACTTTGCAGTTCTTTCTCTTTGGTTGGATAGGTTTTCTTGGTTTGGTATCCTTTTTTCCCAAGGGATGGATCCCATGTTCATTATGGTTAGGCATGATTCCCTTTAATTTTACACATGATGGGCGTTTCCTGGTGGCCTAGTGGTGAGGATTCCAGGCTTTCACTGCCATGGTCCCAGGTTCAATCCCTGTTCATGGAACTAAGATCCTGCAAGCTGCATGGCACAGCTAAATAAATAAATAAATATCTTTATTCTTTTTTAAAAAAATAATAATTTCACACATGAAGATGTTAATGTTACCTTTTGCTAGCATAGTGTTCATCATTATTTATTATCATTCTCTGAAAATGCTCTGTAATCTTGATGTCAGCAGAATATACTCTTTGCCTTCCTCTTCAACATGGCAAATGAATTTCCACTCATACACCAAGGTCTGTTTGCTCACCATGGCTGTGCAAGATGGTCATTTTTAGGCTTAGGATACAGTGTCGGGAATCAGTTTAATATTTGTTCCTGTGTTCAGGAACTTTGGCCACCAATGCAAAGAGCTGACTCATTTGAAAAGAACCTGATGCTGGGAAAGATTGAAGGTGGGAGGAGAAGGGGATGACAGGGGATGAGATGGTTGGATGGCATCACCGACTCAATGAACATGGGTTTGTGTAAACTCCGGGAGTTGTGATGGACAGGAAGGCCTGGTGTGCTGTGATTCATGGGGTCGCAGAGAGTCGGACATGACTGAGCGACTGAACTGATTAACAAAGTAGGTGGGTCACAAGCCCATTTCTACTGAAAACTGTTGCCCCTTTCCATAAAAAGTTGGTTTGGAAGCTGGAATATTTTAAGCATAGTTATAGCTTTCTGTCTATTCCCAACAGATTTGTGCATTGTCTCCTTTAGAAAGTTAGTATTTTCGGTTGATCAGGATCCTGAATTGTTGGTTGGCAAGTGAGGTAGCTGATCATCAATTAAGAACAATTAGAATACCCATCATTGGGAATTCCTGGTGGTTCAGTGATTAGGACTTGACGATTTCACTGCTGGGGCCCAGGTTCAATCCCCTGTGGGGTAACTAAGATCCTAGAAGCCATGGGATATGGGGGATAAAAACAAGAATACCCACTACTTATTTAAGCCAGAAAATTTATTCATAATGTTTAGTACTCTTACAACCCATTTCTTGGATGAAGAAACCAGTATAGAAACCAAGGAACTAATTCAATGATTTGTAGCTAGCGGGTGGTAGGACATTTGTCAAGGATCTTCACTGCCTTCAGAAGCATCCATTATGTCAACTTCTGGCTCCGGCCTCTTGCAAGGAAATAATCTGTATTTTACTTGTTGTTGTTGTTCAGTCACTAAGTCATGTCCAACTCTTTGCAACCCCATGGACTGCAACACGCCAGGCTTCCCTGTCCATCACCAGCTCCTGGAACTTGCTCAAACTCATGTCCATCAAGTCAGTGATCCATCCAACCATCTCATCCTCTGTCGTCCCCTTCTCCTCCTGCCTTCAATCTTTCCCAGCATCAGAGTCTTTTTCAATGAGTCAGCTCTTCACAACAGGTGGCCAAAGTATCAGAGCTTTAGCATCAGTCCTTCCAATGAATATTCAGGACTGACTTCCTTTAGGATTGACTGGTTGGATCTCCTTGCAGTCCAAGGGACTCTCAAGAATCTTCTCCAACACCACAGCTCAAAAGCATCAATTCTTTGGCACTCAGCCTTCTTTATGGTCCAACTCTCACATTCATACATGACTACTGGAAAAAAATAACATAGCTGTGACTAGCCGGACCTTTATCGGCAAAGTAATGTCTCTGCTTTCTTTTGGAATTTTGCCACATGGGAAAAACATGGTACTGACTTTCTTTTGTTGTTGTTCAATCGCTAAGTCATTGCCAACTCTCTGTGACCCAATGGACTGCAGCATGCCAGGTTACTCTCTCCTCCAATATCTCCCAGAGTTTGCTCAAATTCATGTCAATTGAGTTGGTAATGCTATCTAACCACTGACTTTCTAGGATTTGTAAAAGCAAGTAGATAAGAAGTGTAACAGAAAACAAATACAAGTGTATAAGGATTAAGTGAAAAGAAACATTTTCTTCCAGAGCAGTGTGATTTTGACATGGCATATTTCCCTATTTTAACAAGATTATATGTGTGTTTATAGACAAAATGTTTTAATTTAATTCTAAGAGACAGCTGGAAATTGCTCACATTTGCTTTTTCACTCAAAATATTTGTTTGGAATTAGTCAATTGATTTAATATGTAACATCAGTTAGTGTGAATAAAGAAAAAAGTGCAGTTGACAGGGAAGAAAATATTGTTGTATAAAGTGACCATTGTGTTGATAGAATGAGTTAGTGTTCTTCAGTAGAGATGTTTAGTGTTAACTGTGATTTGGAATATAGTGAAAAAAAATTGTACTTTCAATCTTACACTCAGATAAAAAACCTGCAGAGCATAACAGGTTTTTTTGCTCATACTTAGAAAATTGTTAAGTCAAATACCCTGATATGATAAGTGTGTTCAATCCCTAAGTCAGTCCAGCTCTTTATGACCCCATGGACTGTAGTACACTCAGCTCCTCTGTCTTCCAATGTCTCCTGGGGTTTGCTCAGATTGGTGTTCATTGAGTTGGTGATGTTATTGAAGTATCTCATCCTCTGCCCCTTTCTCCTTTAGTCTTTAGTCTTTCCCATCATCAGAGTCTTTTCCTATGACTTGGCTCTTCGCATCAGGTGGCCAAAGTATTGGAGCTTCGGAATCAGTCTTTCCAATAAATATTCAGGGTTGATTTCCTTTAGGATTGACTGGTTTGATCTCCTTGCAGTCCAAGGGATTCTCAAGAGTCTTCTCCAGCACCACAATTTTAAAGCGACAGTTCTTTGGTGCTCAGCCTTCTTTAAGGTTCAGCTCTCACATCTGCACATGACTGCTGGAGAAACTGTAGCTTTAACTATACAGATCTTTGTTGTCAAAGTGATGTCTCAGCTCTTTTAATATGCTACAATCTCAAAAACATCAGAATGATCTCTGTTCATTTCCAAGACAAACCATTCAATAACACGGTAATCCAAGTCTATGCCCCGACCAGTAATGCTGAAGAAACTGAAGTTGAATAGTTCTATGAAGACCTACAAGACCTTCTAGAACTATCACCCCAAAAAATGTCCTTTTCATTATAGGGGACTGGTATGTAAAAGTAGGAAGTCAAGAAACACCTGGAGTAACAGGCAAATTTGGCCTTGGAGTACAGAATGAAGCAGGGCAAAGGCTAATAGAGTTTTTCCAAGAGAACACACTGGTCATAGCAAGCACCCACTTCTAACAACACAAGAGAAGACTCTACACATGGACATCACCAGATGGTCAATACCAAAATCAGGTTGATTATATTCTTTGCAGTCAAAGATGGAGAAGCTCTATACAGCAAAAACAAGACCGGAAGCTGCTGTGGCTCAGATCATGAATCCTTATTGCCAAATTCAGACTTAAATTGAAGAAAGTAGGGAAAACCACTAGACCATTCAGGTATGACCTAAATCAAATCCCTACTGATTATACAGTGGAAATGAGAAATAGATTTAAGGGATTAGATCTGATAGCATGCCTGATAAACTATGGATGGAGGTTTGTGACATTGTATAGGAGACAGGGATCAAGACCATCCCCAAGGAAAAGAAATGGAAAAAAGCAAAATGGCTATCTGAGGAGGCCTTACAAATAGCTGAAAAAGAAGAGAAGCCAAAAGCAAAGAAGAAAAGGAAAGATATACCTATTTGAATGCAGAGTTCCAAAGAATAGCAAGGAGAGATAAGAAAGCCTTCCTCAGTGATCAATGCAAAGAAATAGAGGAAAACAATAGAATGGGAAAGACTAGATCTCTAGAAAATTAGAGATACCAAGGAAACATTTCATGCAAAGATGGGCTCAATAAAGGACAGAAAAAATGGTATGGACCTAACAGAAGCAGAAGATATAAAAAGACATGGCAAGAATACACAGAAGAACTATACAAAAAAGATCTTCTCGACCCAAATAATCATGATTGTATGATCACTCACCTAGGGCCAGAGATCCTGGAATGTGAAGTTAAGTGGGCCTTAAGAAGCATCACTACGAACAAAGCTAATGGAGGTGATGGAATTCCAGTTGAGCTGTTTCAAATCCTGAAAGATGATGCTGTGAAAGTGCTGCACTCAATATGCCAGCAAATTTGGAAAACTCAGCAGTGCCCACAGGACTGGAAAAGGTCACTTTTCATTCCAATCCCAAAGAAAGACAATACCAAAGAATGCTCAAACTACCGCACAATTTCACTCATCTCACACGCTAGTAAAGTAATGCTTAAAATTCTCCAAGCCAGGCTTCAGCAGTATGTGAACCATGAACTTCCAGATGTTCAAGCAGGTTTTAGAAAAGGCAGAGGAACCAGAGATCAAATTGCGAACATGTGTTGGATTATCGAAAAAGCAAGAGAGTTCCAGAAAAACATTTATTTCTTCTTTATTGAGCATGCCAAAGCCTTTGACTGTGTGGATCACCACAAACTATGGAAAATTCTGAAAGAGACAGGAATACCAGACCACCTGACCTGCCTCTTGAGAAATCTCTATGCAGGTCAAGAAGCAACAGTTAGAACTGGACATGGAACAACAGACTGGTTCCAAATAGGGTAAGAAGTACATCAATGCTGTATGTTGTCACCCTGCTTATTAAACTTATATGCAAGGTACATCATGAGAAATGCTGGGCTGGATGAAGCACATGCTGGAATCAAGGTTGCCGGGAGAAATCTCAATAACCTCAGATATGCAGATGACACCACCCTTATGGCAGAAAGTGAAGAGGAACTAAAAAGCCTCTTGATGAAAGTGAAAGAGGAGAGTGAAAAAATTGGCTTAAAGCTTAGCTTTCAGAAAACTAAGATCATGGCATCTGGTCCCATCACTTCATGGCAAATAGATGGGGAAACAGTGAAAACAGTGTCAGACTTTATTTTTCTGGGCTCCAAAATCACTGCAGATGGTGACTGGAGCCATGAAATTAAAAGATGCTTGCTCCTTGGAAGAAAAGTTATGACCAACCTAGACAGCATATTAAAGAGCAGAAACATTAGACGGACCTTTGTTGGCAAAGTAGTCAAAGCTATGGTTTTTCCAGTGGTCATGTATGGATGTGCGAGTTGGACTATAAAGAAAGCTGAGCACCAAAAAATTGATGCTTTTGAACTGTGGTGTTGGAGAAGACTCTTGAGAGTCCCTTGGACTGCAAGGAGATCCAACCTATCCATCCCAAAGGAGATCAGACCTGAATATTCATTGGAAGGACTGATGTTGAAGCTGAAATCCCAATACTTTGGCCACCTGATGCGAAGAGCTGACTCACTGGAAAAGACCCTGATGCTGGGGAAGATTGAGGGCAGGAGGAGAAGGGGATGACAGGATGGGATGGTCAGACGGCATCACTGACTCAATGGACTTGAGTCTGAGTCAACTCCAGGAGTTGGTGATAGACAGGGAGTCCTGGCGTGCAGTAGTCCATGGGGTAGCAAAGAGTCAGACACAACTGAGTGACTGAACTAACTGAACTAGGTTTGTCATAGCTTTCCTTCTAAGGAGCAATCATCTTTTAATTCTGTGGCTGCACTCACCTTCTGCAGTGATTTTGGAGTCCAAGAAAATAAAATCTGTCACTGTTTCCACTATCCCCCCATCTATTTGCCATGAAGTGATGGCACTGGATGCCATGACCTTTATTTTTTGAATGTTGAGTTTCAAGTCAGCTTTTTCACTCTCTTCTTTCACCCTCATCAAGAGGCTCTTTAGCTCCTCTTTACTTTCTGCCATTAGGGTGGTGTCATCTGCATATCTGAGGATTTTGCTATTTCTTCCAGCAGTCTTGATTCCAGCTTGTGCTTCATCCAGCCAAGCATTTCGCATGATGTACTCTATTCATTTATAAGTTAAATAAGTAGGGTGACAATGTACTGCCTTGATGTACTCCTTTCTCCATTTTGAACCAGCCAAATACCATGTTATATTGAGTCATGTATTTTCTTCAATTAAATTATTTTTACATATTCTGTATAATCTGGAGGATTCTCTACCAGCTGAGCCACCAGGGAAACCCAAGGATACTGGAGTGGGTAGCCTATCTCTTCTTCAGCAGATCTTCCCAACCCAGGATTGAACTGGTGTCTCCTGCATTGGAGGTAAAGAATCCGCCTGCAATGTGGGACACCTGGGTTTGATCCTGGGTTCGGACGATCCCCTGGAGAAGAGAATGGCTACCCATGCCAGTATTTTCAGCTGAAGAATTCCACGGATTGTATAGTCCATAGGGTTGCAGAGGTGGACATGACTGAGCAACTTTCACTTCACTTCACTTCATATAGAGGAATTAAAAATATTAAGTGGACTTATATCTAGGAGAAAGTTGATAAATGCTTGCTCAGTGAATAAAATAAGTGATAGAGCCAGGTTTAAAACCAGATTTTATAAGCTTAAGTTGTTTTCTTCTTTCTTTATCGTTTATCTTCCTGGAAGGGACTTGGGAAAACCTAGAAGAACAATGGTGTATTGTGCTATTTATTCAACAATTAATGTTTGCTTTTGAAAGAAGAGAATTATGGTGCTTTCACCAGCCTTTATTTAATAAAGGACGTGTGTGGTCTTCCCTGGTGGCTCAGACAGTAAAAATCTGCCTGCAATGCAGAAGACCTGGGTTTGATCCCTGGATCGGGAAGATCCCCTTGAGAAGGGAATGGCAACCCACTTCAGGATTCTTGCCTACAGAATTCCATGGAAAGAGGAGCCTAGTGGGCTACAGTCCATGAGGTTGCATAGAGTTGGACACGATTACTTTTCAAAAGACATATCTACCTTTTGTTTAGCCTATAATTTATACCTTCCTATCCTTAAAATTCTCTGAGAGATAACTGGCACATAGCATTGAATTAACTTTAGGTATACTGACTCAATCTCCCTGCTAGTAATGAATTTATTCAGATTTTCTCTTTCTTCATGATTCAGTCTTGATAGGTTGCATATTTCTAGAAATTTCTGTGTCTTCAACGTTGTACAATTTGTTAGCCTGAGATAGTTCACAGTAGCCTGAGTCTTTGTGCAGTTGTGTTTACTCCTTCATTTCTGAAATCGAGTACTCTTCTTTTTGTTAGTCAAATGTTGCCAATTTTGTATATTTTTTCAAAAAACTAGCTCTTACGTTTCAATGACCTTGTGTCTTTTAAGGCTGTTTCTTTTAAAAAAATTTTCATTGGAGAATAATTGCTTTACAATGCTGGTTTCTGGCATACAACATGAATCAGCCATAAACAAACATATGTCCCCTCCCTCTCACTCCCTACCCCATCCTACTCTGTTTCATTTCTACTCTAATATTTGTTATTTCCTTCCTTGTATGAACTTGAGATTCTTTTTTGTATCTTTAAGGAATAAAGTTAGGTCACTTTTTTGAGATCTTGTTTCTTTACATAGGCGTTTATCATTATGAGCTTCTCTCTTAGAACTGCATCTGGTGTCCCTAAGTTTTTGCACGTTTTATTTCCATTTTCACTTGTCTTAGTTTTTGATTGCTCTTTTGTTTTCTTCTTTGACCCACTGATTGTTCAGTAGCATGAAGTTTAATATCCACCTATTTGTGAATTTCCCAGTTTTCTTGTTATAATTTATTTCTAGTTTCATACCATTGTAGTCAGAAGAAAAAAAAATGCTTGATATGATTTCAATCTTCTTTGTTGATTTGTGTCCTAACATCATATATCCTAGAAAATGTTTCATGTTAGCTTGAGAATTACGTGTATCCTGTTGCTTTTGGATGGAATTTCTGTATATGTTAAGTCCATCTGGTCTGACATGTAGTTTCAGCCCAATGTTTCCTTTCTGGTTTTGTCTGGATATTCTGTTTATGAAAGTGGATTATTTAAGTCCCCTAATATTATCATAATGATGTCTACTTCTCCCTTTAGGGCTGTTAATATTTATTTTATACGTTTAGGTGCTATGTTGAGTATAATTCACAAATGTTATATCCTCTCATTGGATTGACTTATCATTTTATAATTATCTTTTGTCTCTTATTACAGTCTTTGTCTGGAAGTCAGTTTTACCTGATAAGTTTAGTTACCTCAGGTTTTTGTCTTCCATTTGTGCAGAATATCATTTTACATACCTTCGTTTTCAGTGTGAGTCCTCACAACCTGTAAGTCTGTTGCAGGCAGCATATAGATGGGTCTTGTTTTTAAATCTATTCAGTTATGCTGTATATTTTGGAGAATTTAGTTCATATACATTTTAGGTAATTATTGATAAGTATGTACTTACTGCCGTTTTGTTGATTGTTTCCTGGCTGTTTTGTAATTCCATTCTTCTCTTGATCTCTTCATCTGTGGTTTGATGATCTTCTGTAGTGATATGTCTAGATTCCTTTATCTTTTGTGTATCTATTTTAGGTTTTTGCTTATTATTTCCATGAGGTTTAAATTTGTCTCTTTTTAAGATAATAACTTAAGTTTGAATGTACTCTTAACTCCTGTCTTTTTAGTATCTCGAGAATTTTAAGCAATGTTCCCCTTTCCTTTTTTGGTGTTAATAATTTTACTTCTCATTTTGTTTGGTGTTTTTATCCTTTTTATTAGTTCTTTCCCTGCTCCCCTGCGCCCCCCCCCACCCCCGCAAGAGTTCTTTTGGTGTTGCTTTTTTCATAGTATAGAACTGTTCTTTCATGGATTTCTCCTTTTATCTTTTTTCTTACAATTTTGTGACTTTTAGTATATTCAGTTATGCAGCCATCACAACTTTATAAAACATTTTTATTAACCCCAAAGAAACCCCTATACATTAGTAATTATTTCCCAATTCTGTTGCTCCACTCAATCCCCATCCTAGGCACAGGCAATTGCTAACCCCTTTTCTGCCTCTATGGTTTGCTTACTGTGGCCATTTCACATGAATGGAATCATAGTATGTGGCCTTTTACAATAGGCTTCTTTCTCTTAGCAGGTGTTCAAAGTTCATCCATGTTGTAGCACGTTTCAATAATTCTTAATTTTCAAATGATTTTTCATTGTATGTATATATATACACTTATCCATCCATCAGTAAACATCTAGGTTGTTTCCACTTATGGCTAGTATGAGTAACACTACTATAAATATTTAAAGAAAAGTTTATGTGGTATGGATGTTGTTTCTCTTGGGTGTAAATGCTGGGTTATACACTAACCCTTGATTTAACTTTCTGAAGAACTGCACTACTGTTTTTCTAAAGTGATTTCACCATTTTATATCCCCACCAACAACTGCAGAATCCCATTTTCTTCACATCTTTGCCAACAGCTGTTATTGTCTAGCTTTCTAATTTAAACATCCTCAGGTAGGTAAGATAGTATCTCTTGACTTTTATTTGAATTTCCCTAATGACTGATTTTGTTAAACATGTTTTCATGTTTACTGGACATTTTTTTTATCATCTTTGGTAGTATCTCTTCCAATCATATGGCCATTAAAATTTTTGTGTTAAGATTTCTTTATATATTCTGGATACAAATTCCTTATGAGGTAATGAGTGTCAAATATTTTCTCTCATTCTGTGGGTTGTCATCTCATCTTTTTGATGGTGTCCTTTGATACACAGTGCTTTTAATTTTGATGAAGTTCAACTTATCTTTGCTGCTACTGTTGTTTTTGGTATTCTAAGGAACACTGCCTAACCTATTGTGATGAGGAAAATTTCTTCTTTTATAGTTTTAGCTTACAATTAGATCTCTGATCTTTTAAATTTTTACACAGAACATGAAGTAGAAGTCTGAATTCATTCCTTTGCATGTGAATGATTCTTTTTGCATCGTTATTTACTTTACTTTCAGTTTGTTTTTGAGATGAAAGCTTACCTTTTTAACTTCCCAACTTTCTATAAAGTTACACATTTGCATTTAAGCACTGCTTTATTTCTATCCCACAATTTTGCTCTCTGCTATTTTCATTATCATTCAGCAAAAAATATGTTCTAATTCCCACTGCAATTCCACTTTGACACTTAGGTTATTCAGAAGTGTGCTGCTTAATCTCCAGACTTTTGGGGATTTTTCTAGGTTTGTTTTATGGTGCAGCCTATGGTCATGGACGTGAAAAGAAATGTTACCTGCAGTTGTCTGATGTTATGTTTGACAGTTGTCAGATCAAGCTAAGGTCCCAGTCGTGGGAGTTAAGGCACCTACACTCTCCTAGCTGGGCCTCCAGACTAAGAGGCAGGCAAGCCACTCCCACTGTATTTTGTTCAAACCTCCGAGCCCAGGCTTTATAAAATGATTATGTCATGAAGTTTTAGAATGGTTTGTTATGAAACAATTGTAAGAATAACAGATTATATTGTAGACTCAATGTTTATGAATAGAATCTATGGTTTTTCATAATCCTTATGGAATTTAGGAGCAGAGTTAGAGAACTAATTCTAGCATAATATTTTATATCCATTTGGAAATAAGCAAGATTAACCCAAAATACTGACATTTTACAGCTGTAATTGTAGTAGCTAGTATCATACTCCTAATACAGTGCTACTGAAAGTTGTTATATATAAAATTTGGGGTTTTCCTATGCTAAAATCTACTTATCACGTCAATGTGTACAAAAATATAAATAAACCCCCCCCAAGAGATTTATAGAGGAAATACATGTTGTTGAAGGTAAAGTTCAGTTCTGAAATTCATTATGAGGCTATCTTGTCTGCCTTAAGTGAAGTATTTTTCTGGGTATTCACATTTCAAATTATTAGGCAACAAAACTATTGAAATAGAGTAACTGCTCTCAAAAGTACACAGGAAGGGGCTTCTGTAACTGTCCACTGATGAAGACAGCTGTCCCCCAGGTTGTGGTGCTTCTGACCACTTGAGTTACGAGGTGCAAGGTTTGGTCTCCCTGTTGAGGTGCTGCGTGAGTCCAATAGGCATTTGTTCTGTGCTCTCAGGGCTACTGGGCAGACTCATTTAAGAGTATGTTATTTTGAGCTATGAATGTAAACAAATCAAGGGTAAAGTTAAAGAAAAAAAAAGTGTTTATTTAGGCCATCGACTAGGATCATAATAAATAATGCAATATACTAATGTAGTAACAGATGTTCTCATGCATTTATCACATTTATAAATATACAAGAAAGCTGGCTTACAGGGCTGTTGGGACAAATTTGGAAATGTGTAGTTGGCAATACAGTGAAAGTTAACAGTGTTAAGACTATCAAACAGATTCTCTTTCCTATCATTTTTTAAAATACATCCTCTATATATCTTTGAATAAATGGTAATGTTCCCTTATAGTTTCTACTTTTTATACACATGCCAGAGCTAAGCCAATTGTCAAAGATCCAGGTTGATAATTTGTTATTTATCAATATTTCTAATGGAAACCAGATTTTAGAAATAATGAAGGTAAAAACTTTTGCATTTCAATGTGGAGGCTGATGTATTGCATGCCAGAATCACTTAAACAATAAACGGTGCCTGAATGAAATAAAATCCCAAAGTAGAAGTCTATAAATAGTAACCTTGATACTCAATATAAAAATGCTATTGTAATAGGATGTCTGTAATTTGGCAAATGACCAAATTATCTGACTGCAACAGTGATGAACTTTGATTAAAGCTTAGTTTTGCTAGTAAATTTCACATAAAGAATTTAAATATGGTAACCTTTAACATAAAGCTTTAAAACAAATAATTTAAACATATCTTAAACACTGAAAATGTGTCTTTAATTGTTATTTACAGTTTATCAGTGATACCAGTGTATAGCTTCATTGGGCTACTTGCCAGTCTTGCATCCTTTTTTCAACATCTGCTATTACAATCTTCTTTATAAATACTTAGGCAAATCAGTTTAGTGAAGGAGAGCGATCTGTGGTCCAGAGTAATTCAATGTATGGCCATTTGGTTTGGAGACAGCGTTTAATGGGTGTGTCGTCTGTCTGTAGCAGGGGGTCTTCAAACCCCATAACAACTGCGGTTCCTTCCACATACATTACCTATTGAAGAGAAGCAAGCCACTGAGGTCAATCAATCTTAGCAAAGTATTAGGAGGGACTTTTTCATAGACTAGCAAACAGGGTACTGTGTTTATGGTTCGGGATTTTAAAAATCACAAAAAACATACTGTTTCTGATAAAGAAGACACTCTTTCTGATAAAAGAAAATTCATTCTTCAAATGTTGCCTTATGATTCAAATACTGCCTTATTTCAGATAAAAAGTTGTAATAAAAATACAGCTATATATTTTGAGAAGGACTTATAACAGTGCTGAATTTCCAAAGCTGGAAGCAAATTGGATATTTGTCAATGAAATTTTCTGTTATTAAATACTTATGAAGTGCTCTTCATTTTGGTTCAGCACAAAAAATCATGGAGAAAAAAATATTTCAGTCAGAAACAGAAATCAAATAGCAGGAAAAGGTTGATGGATAAAAAACTAGGTAAGTGATAGGCAGTGGCAGGTGGACGTCAGAAAAAGGTTTTATCCTGATTAATTAAAAAAACTTTTAGACCTTATCTATGAAGTAACATACTGACAATGAGTTAGCATTTATAAGCACACACTGTATACATGAAAGCAATGTCATTAATTTCTCTTGATGTCAGGAGATTCTAATTGCATAATTTGAAAGACAACAGAATAAGCCTGCTGTGTTGAAAAAGTATGTATAATGATTTTCACACTCAGTGGCTGATACACATGATTGTAATTATGTTCTTCCAAGATAAAAGCTATAAACCGTCTTAAGTTGGAGTCTCCTTAAAAAACATTAACTACAGGACTGGAGAGAGTATTTTCTATTATACTAGGCCAGGTACTTTGGTTTCTTAATTAGGTTCTAGTTTTGATGGACTAAGTTTACTATTTAACCCCTAAGTAATCATGCTTTTTAGCTCTCTAAAGCAAAACTTCTTTTTCTGAAAAATTGTCCACCAAGCATATAACAGGTTATCACAATGAACAAGAAAGACAAGACCTCTCTTCCATAAGAAACTTTCCTTGTTCACAGCGTTAGAGCAGAAGTGCTCAGGGCTGGGTACCATGATCTCCTCTGTGGCCTCACCAGCCTGGGCTGCCCCGGTGGGTCAGGCTCCCTTCCACTTGACCAGCCTTCTCCTGCTGCCTGTCTCCTCAGGTATTTTTAATAGTGTATCTTCTATGTGGTCTACCACATTTCTAGCTCATAAGTAACTTTATGTTATACCTTTGCAGCTTAATGGTATAATACATGCTTTGCATTCTTATTCTTATGTACTGTTGTCATGTTAATAGTTCATCTTTGGTTTCTGATCCTTTTGTTAGTGATGTCAGACACTTGTCATGAGCATGACTTAAAAACTTACTATACACATACAGCATGGGCAAGCAAACCAAGGACAGGACTGGGTTCCGGGAACTCAGTTCCAGTCCCTGCTCTGCCAGTGACTGGCCATGTGAACCCGGGTGAGTCACTTAATTTCCCTGTCCCAGAGGCTTCATCTGTAAAATACTGATAATATTTGACTGATCTACCTTGTAGGGATCGTGTAGGCAAGTAACTACTTTGTGACTACAAAGTACCTTCTAGTACAAGGCTACACAGAACTTACATCGAGATGAAGGGCTCCTTTACACATTAGGACCGAACATACAAGTTCTGTTACTGACAATTTCTATTTTTCCCAATAGATATCAATAAATTATCCTCCTATGAAAAGATCTTTGGCCCTAATTTAGTAAAAGTTCTAATTTATATTTTGTTATGAAAACAAAAGTAAATTTTAGGGGCAGGTTTAGATTTGCCCTAATGCACATGATGATCTGTTTTCTGTAGCCATCCTCAGTATATCAGATACACATGAAGTCAGCATGGGTACTTCAAATTAAAAAGGCATGTTAGGCCTTATTCCTTCTAATATGAGCTATATCTACTGTGACTCTTACTGGAATAAATGCAAACAGAGTAGATATATCTTATGTGTCACCAAACTCATTAATCAAAGAGAGTGAATTGGCAAGCCCAAACTTCTGCTGTAGAGCGGATGAGTACATCTGGATGTGAAGCACCCGTGGGCCCTTGTCCGAGATTCAAGAAGGCAGGATCACAGCACAGCGGGTGAGCCGCAGGCTCAGAGGGAGACACTTAGCCTTGGCTCCAGCTCTGCTGTTTCCTTGCTGCCTGACCTTGGTAAGCTGCTTCCTTCTCTGTGCCTCAGTTTTCTCTACTGTAAACTGAGAATATGCAAGAATACTTAGTTCATGGGTTGGGGTGAAACTTTGGAGAAAACAAAGTGCTGATGAAAACAAAGTGCTGATGACAATTCTAGGTACATCCTCAATAAATGTTCCCTGTTATGATTATTAATTTAAATCCTTTAAAATAGTGGTTTGTTTTTTTTTTTTTTTAAATAAAAAAATCTCCCTCTTGCCCCTTCTTTCTTCATTTAAGTGGATCAGTAACTTCAGTGGACTAAACTTGGTTTGGTAATATTTGCACACTAAGGGTAACAACATGTGTGTAGATGAGTTACCTTGTCACAATGAAACCACTGCTCCAAAATTCCAATGACGATTTCACTAAGTCCAGGTCTAAGGTAAGCTGTGACAGTAGAGACTCCTAGAATAACCTCCTTGCTTAGGCAGCAGTTTTATGGGACTCAAGACATTGTAATACATATTCCTGTATTTTATCAACTCAGGTGAAGACAAATTACACTGAGTTATCATACCTTTTCATTGTAATTTGACTGTTTCAATCCATTGTAGTGGTAGACAGTAAAAGACTCTGGACCACTGGAACCCTATATTATAAATAACCAACAATTAAAACTGTAAATCTTTATCAGGCAATTTCTAAATAGCAATTGAAAGTAAAATGGAAGGTTCTTAATTCCACAGTCTTTGATTAAGGAATCAGTTGACAAAGCAAGAAACTTAGATTTATGTACTTAAGTACTATAAAACCTAAAAGCTGAAATAGTCTCGTCTGGGGAAGAGACTGGAAATTGGCAGAGGGGTGATTTTTATGATAAGCTCTTCTACAGTAGTTTATGGTTTTAAATATGTGCATGTATGGGGGTGGAGATGAGACTTGGCCCAGTCCCAGAAGTTCCTGGAACCCACCTTCCAGGCACTACCTCTTCCATCCTTCAGGTATTCTGAGCTACGCCTTCCTGCTCATGTTTAGTTCATGCTAGGATTTGTAACCAAGAATCCTAAAAATGTAGGAGACTTCACTTTCCCTTTTCACTTTCACACACTGGAGAAGGAAATGGCAACCCACTCCAGTGTTCTTGCCTGGAGAATCCCAGGGACGGGGGAGCCTGGTCGGCTGCCGTCGATGGGGTCACACAGAGTCGGACACGACTGAAGTGACTTAGCAGCAGCAGCAGCAGCAAGCTGCTTTTCCAGTCTTGTCCCCACTCACTCACCTTTCTCAGTTCTCTGAGAAAAGCATATTCCTCATCTTCCCATGAAAAGACCTTTTGTTGTCAGCTCTGTGCACATTTGTGATTTTTTTTTTTTTCAACTTCTCTTGTTTTACAAGATCTAGTTAAAATCTTCAAGTTTTCCTTAAATGTACTAATTGGACTTCCAGTTGTCTCAATAATTTGTGCATCATATAAGAGTTCATATTTTTAACTTTTTAACTTTTCACGTCTAGAATCTAAGCTCTTTTTGGAATCCCACTTAAAAGCTTTATAAGACATATCAACCATCTTAATTTATACATGAGTCAGTGCAATTACTTAGATAAATGATTTGACTGGATTTTCAGAGTTAACATATTTTAACTTACAAAATAAATATTTTACTGCAGTTCCAGTAACAAGTTATATAGAATAAATAGCAACAAAAGGTTGTGTAACAGCGCTAAAATGCTTTGTCTCTGGGCTTAGACAACCTACTTTGGCCTCGTGCTAGCAGTATAACCTTAAGCCATTTTTTTAAGTTCTCTAATCTTCAATTTCCTCACTGGCAAAATTGGGGAAAAATAATACGCAATTTAGAAGGTACACAGTATCTCATGAATAGTACATGCTTATTAAATGGTAGCTGCTCCTGCTATTCTTACTGTAAACCATGCTGGTATCTGATGAAATGATCACAACACACCTTGCTAAATAATTTGAGGGACTGGTAAAACCCTGCACTCCGACAGGAGGAAAAGTAAGTGTAGGCTGTAGAATTAGCCAGTGACATAGCCATGACTGCAGCGTGCTGAGACTGATATAGATGCTTTTAACTGAGCCCCGGTTGCAGCCAGTGGAAGACATGTCCCAACATGAAACAGCAGAGTTCCATTCAAAGGGTCTCCTTTAATGTAACTAAACAGGAGCACTGGTAGGAGTTCATACGACATTCAGGCTCCTTTACCTTCTTTGCTAGCATTGAGAAAGTTCTAAAGATACATACGAATCTATTGACAGTAGTTACCTGAGAGAAGTTAGCCAGGGGCAGGAGGGGATTAAGGTAATCTTTCTGTTTTTATTCCATGAATTTCTGAATTTGAATCTTCCTTTAGAAAACAGTATCAAAGTGTCTATATTGGTGTATATACTCTCTTTTACCACCTCTGTCCTTTAATCAAAATTTTACATTACTGTATTGGAATACACATGCCCTTCTATCCTCTTGATCTGGGCAAGTATTTACATAATAATAGTGCTTTCTTAGTCTAATATCTGCATGTTAGAACACGTTTAGTAGGGGAAAAATGCTGAAACAATCATAATATGATCATCCCAATAGAACAAAACAATAAATGTATTTCTTCAACTATGTTACCTGATCAGGAAAAAATTCTTGAAGAAATGGACCCAATAATATGATTCCTAATCCTTCTGGATCTAATTTATTCTTCATGAGATTTATACTATGGAGAGAGAAAAAAGAAAAACAGTGGATACCACAGGAAAAAAATGCTTATTTTTCTTCTTTCATGATTAAATTACTGGTACTGCAACACATTTCACTGCCAAAAATCCAGAGAGCTGTTCTTTTTTAGACCCTTAATGACAAATACACAGGAATGACATCTAATTTGCCAAAACTTGGTTATTTTTAAACCAGAGTAATCTGTTACTATTTAGAATTTAAATTATGATGATGACTTTGGAATATTGTTCCTTATTAGGTAAAGTAACTTAAAAACCCAGGCTTGTAAAAGCAGGCCTATAGCCTCCCAAAGGCACATTCCCTTTACTTCATAGGTATGCCTGAATTTAGCTACCAAATGAGGCATTTAGGCTTAAAAATAAACTTTTCTTTTACGTTAAAGAGAAAAAGGAACAGTGTCAAAGGCAGTGGTACATCAGATAATCAAAAATATCTCCTGAAAAGCTTACTTTCAAGAACCAAATGAGGTGGAGGCTTAAAATTCTTAGACAGTGTAAACTGAAGGTTAAAAAAGGTAAGACAACTCTCAAAGAGCTAATAAAGTACACTGAATTTCAGGAAGTGGAATGACTGTTGTTCCAGTAGCGGTCTGGAGTAGCGCTTGGCAGAGCCCTTACCATTTGGTGTCACTGAGGTTGATGAAAGGTATTATGTGTAGAAAGAAGGCAGAGAAGAGTGGACTGCAGGTTAGAGTTTTAAAAATGAAAATGGTCTTTACAGAACATTTTTATTCTCCATATTACCTCTCAGGTTATAAAGATAACTTTTTATAGAGTTGACCCTTGCATAACATGGGTTTGAATTGCCAGGGTCCACTTACACACACACACACATATGTATATATTGATTGAAAAATATATATCATAAATTTTCTCTTTCTTACGATTTTCCTAATAACCTTTCCTTTAGCTTACTTTAAGAATATAGTAATACATATGTTATGACATGAAACAAATGAAAACACAGTCATATTTACTATATTTATTAATCTTTGATACGGTCCAGTTAGCTTATGGCCATCAAATATTATAAATGTGACTGGACCAAAGGACTAAGTGAGTAACTGTCCAATCTTTCAGCTATTTCTAGCAAAACAATTTGACTCAGCTAACTTTAATAACTGCCTTTTTCTTCCTTCCCATCTTAAGACTTCTTAGTAACCAAAATTATCCAAGTTGAAGTCTCTTTTGTGTATTAGAGCAATGTAAACAAAAAGGTCTCCACTTGGTAACCAGTTAAGAAGAAATACGGTAGTTACTATTATACCATTTACTAGACTAGTTCAACTGTCTCTGAATTTCTCCTCTTTAAGCTGGAATCACCAATTACGTCTACTAAGAAAGGGTAACTTCCCAGCTCCAGGTGGTGAGACTGAGACATTATCTCACATGTGATTAATCTGCAAATGTTTATACATATTTCATACTTTCAAAGAAAATATAGCCAAACTAACTGAAAACAGGATAGTATTAAGTTCTAAAAACTGTGTATACCAATATGTTTTGGGCTGCTTTTGCTGAATCCTTTCCTTAAATGTTTTGTTAGCTAAAGCTTGTTCGCTGTCAGATACACTTTCAGAAAAAGAAAAAAAAAAAAAAGGAAATGTAGATGAAAGGTGATTTTTAATAACCTATATTTGATCAATATATTATGTAATATTAAAAGATGTGTCTACCCAACTAGAGACAGATCTTCCCATGGATAATAAAGATCCCAAATGTATAGAAGTGATAGATGTAATGATGTACATTATTAATGAAGACAATGGCCATGTGGGGCAGTTAAGGGTCCTCCCACCCTTCCCCCTCACTAACACTTTGTATGTATCTTACTATTCAGGATCTGAAACAAGGTCCAATGCTTTCATCACATCTTCTAGAAGTGAGTCAGGTATGAATCCATTATCTGAGAAAAAATATTACAAAAATAATTTAGATAAAGTTTACTTCAAGAAATGCTATTAATGCTGATCACAGACACCAATGAAAAGTCAGTAAGAGGGATACAAAGAGTTATGGAATAGCATATTCAGTTTATTTTGGGCACAATGTCTATTATTATTAGGTTCCTTTTTTCTGTTAGTGTTCTTGAGCACATAGGCAAAGATTTATTTTCAAGGTTAGTTTCTAATACAAAAATAACCACAAGAATTCTACCTGAGAAGACCAAGGAAACCTTAAAGCCAAATTACTTCTTAAACAGGCTTACACATTTAAATGATGTAAGTTTTTTCTACTTAAGTTTATAACAACTATTTATTAATCAGGTATATTTTTCAATAAATAATGTAAACCTTTAAATTCCTTTTAACAAATCCAATTTAAATAATCCTTTACCAATAAATTCCTCTCGTCACAATGTTATGTAATCTTTTGAAAGGCTTTTCATGATCGATTGCTATTTAGATCTCCAACAATATAAGATAAGATACCTCTTGACTTAAATCACCTGACTTAAATAAAAGCCAAAGATTTAATAGGAAAAAAAAAAAGTCGGGATGCAGGGTAGACTCAAATGTTGATGAAGGCTAGTCAATAGAAAATACTCCTTTTCTGAGGCTCAATGAGGATGGGAAATGGCCCAAACTCAGATGATGCAACAGAGCATGACACACAAAAAAAGCTTCTAGGGCTGTCTGAAATCACAGTGCTTTTAAACAAGCAAGTTGTTGATTCCCTTAAATGTACAACACTCGAGTTTCTCTACCCATTTACTCATTTCTGAAGACTGTGTCGGCTTCCGATCAGCTTCCAACATGATGCCCTTTTTCAGGGATTAGGATAATAATAACACCATACCCTTTTCAGGGATTAGAATAATAAAAATAAAAATCTTGTCTTGGAAAACGAGGTGTCCAAAAGTCCTGCTTATGTCATCAAACCACAAAATAAAGCATAGCTGCTCTTTCTGGATGTAGCATGTACTCTGTCTCTACCAGAAAGGAAATAAAGAAATTATGATTTTTTGAAGTCTTTTCTTAAACCTCCTAAGCACATGCTTATTCATATGAAGACCGATTGGCCTTGACTAAAAGGCTGAGAATCATTTAGGATAATTAAAAATTTTCCTAAACATAATTTTATAAATTGGGGGTTTAGAATAATTCCAGTTTGTCAAGCTACCAATAATTTACAATACAGAGAATAAAGAACTTGTTTGAAGGCACCTGTGAACATATTTCAGCTTTGTAAGCATAACTTGAGTTCGAAACATAGAAAAAAATTACTCATTTTGCTTAGTTAGGTCACAGCTAAAAGCTTAGCATCTCCAAATGTAAAACAGGTTTTATCAGGTCACTGGCAGACAGAAACAGTTCTGTGTTTATGGGTTATCACATGTGTCACTCGACACAGGCAGTGTGTATTACAATATTCTTCAGAAGCACTGAATGGCAGGCAGCCTTATCTCTTCTTACTGTAACTGAGACTCTGCTCCCATCCTCAGAAAAAGCTAATTGGCTGTATAAGATACAAACAACAACCAGGAAAACAACACAATGACCTCGTTAACTCAAACATGATTCACCTCAAAACCCAACCATTCCAACACTTTTTAAAGTGGCCTATGAGACTCACTGGAAAAGACTCTGATGCTGGGAAAGGTTGGGGGCGGGAGGAGAAGGGGACGACGGAGAATGAGATGGCTGGATGGCATCACCGACTCTGTGGACATGAGTTTGAGTGTACTCCGGGAGTTGGTGATGGACAGGGAGGCCTGGCGTGCTGTGATTCATGGGGTCGCGGAGAGTCGGACACGACTGAGCGACTGAACTGAACTGAACTGATGAGATTTACAGCTTGTAAACACGGAGCACAGCAGTGACTATAAGCCAGTGACTCTTTTTATACATACAGTATAACTAGAGACTGGAGAGCATTTTTTCAATATCTCACAGACTTTAAATATAATCAGAAGAGATTTGGAATTACCCTTTTAAAATACTGATTTTGAAGTTACTTCATTCTTTAGCAGTCATTCATATCAAGACAAGTTCTTCAGAAAAAGAAGCCTTAAGTCTAAACAGATGCAATTCATGCCATCTAGGATTTAGCTGGTTGGTTCCACAGAGAATATGGAAATGGAGACACAATGATAAGATGACCTCAATACCAACAGCAGAGGAAACCTGAGAGTCAATCTGTTGACTTCTCAAGCTATTCTTGCCTGGAAAATTCCATGTACAGAGGAGCCCAGTGGGCTACAGTGCTGGTGGGTTGCAAAGAATCGGACATGACTGAGTGAGCACACACAAATACACACAAGCAGGGCTAGGAAGCACAAAAGGAAAAAGGAGAATGTGAATGCATCAGTAATTTAACCACATGAATATGAAACAGACTTGTGCAGGTGTTCCACCTCAGAAGAATGGGGAGGATGAGAGGGGCACTGTGTGTGTGTGATAGTGAGCTGGTGAGCAGCTACAGAGCCAATATTCACATACAGTTAAGTTGTGTTTTAAGACATTTGAAAAGGAGGGGAAAAGCTGTGTGTTCACAAATTTAAGAGTTTTGCTTCTTAAAAACAAGTAAACAGATGGTAAGACGTGTCCAGCTCCTAGAGCGTGAGAGGAGGGTAATGGCGCAGAGCAGTGCCGGGAAGGAACGTGATAGTGGAGTGAGTTAACAACCCACTGGGTATGATGACAGTTCATGAGGGAGAAGTCAGAGCTGGACATGAAGGTAAAGGAAGCACCCACTGTGATTCCCCGTGGGAAAACCTGAGGAAGACAAGGAGAACCTGGTAGGTCTCTCTCAGAAGAGTCTGCAGCTGACGGAGAGCCACAGAAGAGCTGCGTCAGGAGTTCAGGCGGGTAAGGGAGAGCTTGCGAGAAGGCAGGCCCCAGCACTGTAACATATTCAAACCTCTGCAGATGAGAAGAGTAAAGTTTCTTAGGAACAGAGGAGAAAATCGAGAGCTAGTTATTGTTTAGTTGCCAAGTTGTGTCTGACTCTCTGCAACCCCATCGACTTTAGCCCGCCAAGCTTCCCTGGCCATGGGATTTCCCAGGCAAGAAAACTGGAGTGGGTTGCCATTTCCTAGAAGAGATCTACTGAGGAGAACGTAAACGCTGTTGGTCTCAGTCAAGAAATTAATAAATTATTTTTATTAAATGTTATATTGTACTTTACCTATTATTATTATTAATGCTTTAATAACATAAACAATTTAGTAGAACTCTTAGTGGAGAAAATATGTGACTTTGGCCCCGAGGCAAGGTCCAGGCCTTTTTGTGGTTGCTTTTACCCTGGTCACCTGTCCCATGTCTCCCTGCTGATTTGCTTCTCTGGCCCCTGGATGGCAGAGAAGACATAGCCCCAGGACCAGCATAGGGCTTGATATAAGAAGCTGCTCAATCACAGTTCTGACATTCAATTATTCAAGCTAACCCTAACTTTCAGTTCAGTCGCTCAGTCAACTTATGTAAACTGCTCTGTTCGGGCACCATGGTTCAACCAAAAACAGCTTTGTGAACGGTACCTATGAAGTTTGGAAAGAAATGAGTAGTTGATTTCTGGCCTGTCTTGCAGAACCACCTCACCTTATGTGATGGGGAAGTTACAAAACAAACCAAACATGGTGCAGAATACAGAAAAGAGTACTATGGTGGGGGTGGGGATCAAATTAGTAACTTAGCTGATTAGTTTGTGACTAAAAATTAAGAATTTTCTATTTGGAAAACTCAGCAGTGGCCATAGGACCGGAAAAGGTCAGTTTTCACTCCAATCCTAAAGAAAGGCAATGCCAAAGAATGCTCAAACTACTGCACAATTGCACTCATCTCACACGCTAGTAAAGTAATGCTCAAAATTCTCCAAGCCAGGCTTCAACAATACGTGAACCACGAATTTCCAGATGTTTAAGCTGGTTTTAGAAAAGGCAGAGGAACCAGAGATCAAATTACCAACATCTGCTGGATCATCGTAAAAGCAAGATAGTTCCAGAAAAACATCTATTTCTGCTTTATTGACTATGCCAAAGCCTTTGACTGTGTGGATCACAATAAACTGTGGAACATTCTGAAAGAGATGGGAATACCAGACCACCTGACCTGCCTCTTGAGAAACCTGTATGCAGGTCAGGAAGCAACAGTTAGAACTGGACATGGAACAACAGACTGGTTGCAAATAGGAAAATATACGTCAAGGCTGTATATTGTCACCCTGCTTATGTAACTTATACGCAGAGTACATCATGAGAAACACTAGGGTGGAGGAAGCACAAGCTGGAATCAAGACTGCTGGGAGAAATATCAGTAACCTCAGATATGAAGATGACACCACCCTTATGGCAGAAACTGAAGAACTAAAGAGCCTCTTGATGAAAGTGAAAGAGGAGAGTGAAAAAGCTGGCTTAAAGCTCGACATTCAGAAAACTAAAATCATGGCATCCGGTCCCATCACTTCATGGCAAATAGATGGGGAAACAGTGGAAACCGTGGCTGACTTTATTTTTCTGGGCTCCAAAATCACTGCAGATGGTGACTGCAGCCATGAAATTAAAAAGACACTTACTCTTTGGAAGGAAAGTTATGACCAACCTAGACAGCATATTAAAAAGCAGAGACGTTACTTTGCCAACAAAGGCCCGTCTAGTCAAGGCTATGGTTTTTCCCGTGGTCGTGTATGGATGTGAGAGTTGGACTACAAAGAAAGCTGAGCACCGAAGAATTGATGCTTTTGAATTGTGGTGTTGTTGAAGGCTCTTGAGAGTCCCTTGGACTGTAAGTAGATCCAACCAGTCCATCCTAAAGGAGATCAGTCCTGGGTGTTCATTGGAAGGACTGATGTTGAAGCTGAAACTCCAATACTTTGGCCATTTGATACAAAGAGCTGACTCATTGGAAAAGACCCTGATGCTGGGAAAGACTGAGGGCAGGAGAAGGGGACGACAGAGGATGAGATGGTTGGATGGCATCACCAACTCAATGGACATGGGTTTGGGTGGACTCCGGGAGTTGGTGATAGACAGGGAGGCCTGGCATGCTGTAGTCTATGGGGTCGCAAAGATTCGGACACAACTGAGCGATTGAACTGAACTGAATCCAACTTCCTAGAGTGGACTCTATATAGCTAAACAATAAACAGTGATACTCAAATGAGAAAGTGGAGTTCATTTTCTACATGGTAAGCTCCAGGAGTTGGTGATGGACAGGGAAGCCTGGTGTGCTGCAATCCAAGGGGTTACAAAGAGTTGGACACGACTGAGCAACTGAACTGAACTGAAGGTAAGTAACAGAAAGACACAGCTTTTCTGAGATGACTGAACAAACTTCTTAACTATTCAGATTATAGTCCTGCTAAGTCGTCCCACATAAAACTATATAGATGAAAACTACTTTAATCAATAATTTTCTCTAATTAAAAAACAACAAATTTATTTTCCTATGTATCCCTCAGGACTCCATGCTGAAAAACTGCCACTGATCATAAATTGTGTTTTCGTACTGACAATAAGACAGTCTAATTTTCCTTGTAATTTAGTAAAACCAAATGGGAGTCTGCTACCTCATTAATGATGGAAAAAATTGAAATTGTAAAAAGCAAACAAATCTACTACTTGTGACTATAAGATACTAAACCTTAGTTTTAGTATCTTTGTATTCCTGATAGTTCCTTTAAAAAAAAGAAAAAAACTCGCCTTCTAAATAACATTAGGCTTTTCAAGTCCAGATCTACGCCTCCTTATTCTGAAGGCATTTCTCTACAACTTTGTTCATCATCTCCTAAAATATTCAGTTATCTCCTGAAATATTCTGATACTTTCTGTGCACATTTCTTTTCTCAAGAAATTCATTCACTTATAATTTTAGGTCTCAGTTTCTCACTAAGGAAAGAAATATTTAGGTATCCAAAAAGGCTGACTACAGAAAAGCCGTACGTTTGAGTTGAGAGTGGTTTGTGATGATGGTTACACTGGGATAATTGATATCTTGGACCATCAATTCAAATCAAAATTACACAGCACTATAAAGACCTGACTGGAAACCCTGGGAAAACACCCAGTTCATCTGTCAAGTCACCTTACCTACTACAATGTAGTCCATTCCAGAAGGAATCTACCTCTCACACAGTGATTACTATCTATATGGGTGGAAACATGTCAGCTAGTATGTCCTGAAACAGAGCAGGCATTTCACGTGTGTATGTGTGTATACCACTCCACACTCACTCTCCACTGGGATGTAAGGTACAGAAAAGGCAAACATCTAGAAGAGGGGTGAGAGAGGGAAGGGAAAAACAAAACAAATACCTTAAATCCTTAAGAGGAAGGTACATAACAGAAAACTGCTTGACTCGTTCTCTGAAATATAGTTCTTTAAAACATAAATCCTCTCAGAGCTCTGAGCTGAGCTTTCTGTGCTACACAGCAGCTTCCCACTAGCTGGCTGTTTTACACATGCTAGTGCATATATGTCAGTGCTACTCTCTATTCGACCCCCTCCCGCCTCCCCCCCTACCCCCCGGCTCCTTCCGCCCTGCCCCTGTATAAAAAGTCCATTCTCTTATGTCTGCATCTCTATTCCTGCCGTGGTGCAAGAGGGAGGGGATATATGTATACATAGCTGAAACTAAGACAGCAATGTAAAGCAATTACATCCCAACAAAAGAGAAGGAAAAAAAAACCCCATAAATCCAAGCCTTGACCATTAATTTCTTACCTTTGGCCTCACTTTAGTAAATGCTACATGATTATTTTTCTTGTGCCGTCTTTGCACTCAAGTCAAATACTTTGCTGGCTACTGCCTGCATGTAAATTGCTATTTCCTACCTTATATTCACAGATATCACTTTCTCTTCTTTATGCTCCCATTTGCCAGCATGACCCTCCCCCCTCAGGTCTTCTTGATGGCTCTCTAGCTAATCTCAGTTCACTTCAATCACATTTCTTTTAACCTTATTTATACCAAACTTATTTTCATTTTAACTTGCTACAGTTTCCAAAAACTCTATTAAGTTTGATCCCAACTCAAAAGATACTAAAAGCATTTCAGTTCAGTTCAGTTCAGTCCCTCAGTCGTATCCGACTCTTTGCGACCCCATGTGAACCACAGCACGCCAGGCCTCCCTGTCCATCACCAACTCCTGGAGTTCACTCAAACTCATGTCCATTGAGTCGGTGATGCCATCCAGCCATCTCATTCTCTGTCGTACCCTTCTCCTCCCGCCCCCAATCCTTCCCAGCATCAGAGTCTTTTCCAGTGAGTCAACTCATCGCATGAGGTGGCCAAAGTATTGGAGTTTCAGCTTTAGCAGCAGTCCTTCCAATGAACACCCAGGATTGATCTCCTTTAGAATGGAATGGTTGGATCTCCTTGCAGTCCAAGGGACTCTCAAGAGTCTTCTCCAGCACCATAGTTCAGAAGCATCAATTCTTCGGCAATCAGCCTTCTTCACAGTCCAACTCTCACATCCATACATGACCACGGGAAAAACCATAGCCTTGACTAGACGGAACTTTGTTGGCAAAGTAATGTCTCTGCTTTTTAATAGGCTGTCTAGGTTGGTCATAACTTTCCTTCCAAGGAGTAAGCATCTTTTAATTTCATGGCTGCAATCAGCATCTGCAGTGATTTTGGAGCCCAACAAAATAAAGTCTGACACTGTGTCCACTGTTTCCCCATCTATTTGCCATGAAGTGATGGGACCAGATGCCATGATCTTTGTTTTCTGAATGTTGAGCTTCAAGCCAACCTTTTCACTCTCCTCTTTCACTTTCATCAAGAGTGCATTTAGGAACATAAATTATTTATTTCCTATCTTTTCCATCAAAGGATTCAAAGAGGTAAGAGGATGCTTATTTTTGTCACCCTCCACGACACAGTTCAATATGCTACACATAACCAGTGATTCCAGTTGAAGCTGTTAACTTATTAATGCTATAAAACTGATTTCATTCAGTGGTGGGAAAATATAAAGATGTAAATTACTTTTACTTCTAAAGACTTAGAATGAAATGTTACTGGAAGTTTAAAAGATTATTAATTCCAAGAACAAAGAAACTCTTTTGAAAAAAAAGTTAATAAAAAGGTACAGTGGAAGAAACTAACTGAAGGAAAACTTCCCGGTGGCAGGAATCACATTTGTAAAATACCTACTACATGTTAAGCACTGCAGGTGCTTTATACAGCATTATTTATTTAATCTTCATAAGGACTCTTAAATAGGCTATTATATGATACGTAAGAAAGCAGACTTATAGACTGAAAGGTAACTAAAGTTATATGGGTTACCAAGATTCCTAGAATTTGTGTGACTGAAAGAGTACATCTCCAAGAACAAAAAATTTCAAGACAGAAGAAAATGAATTTATAAAAATAACTGAATGCATTCAGCAGTTGATAAGGACTAATCTAACAACGTAGGTTCCTACATGGTAATTCACAAGGGAATAGAAGGCATGACTCAGTTTTAAGGTTATCCTGGAAAAGTCAGTGAGTTAGTCGTGACCATCACCTAACTCAAGTACATAAATGCAAAGGTGATCAAAACCACCTAGTTAATGATGATACAGTGGACAACAGAGTGATATCTATCTATCTATGAACTTTTCAAAATGACCTTTGCTAGTGTGGTAGAGAAGCTAAGATCTGGCTCAAAAACAAATCATAAAGATGGTTTTTCTTCTGTATTTTCTTGTACAATATTACACAGAAATATTCTGGGGAGTGATATCAGCAAGATAGAGGGCTTGGAGACCCCAACTCATGTCTCCCACACAAAAACACAACAAAACAACAACTACAAACTGAAAAAAAAAAAAAAAGCCAAAGGATAGCACTGGGCTATGAAGCAGAAGCAAAAACCCCATGGAGTTCCAAAATAGATTGAGGATAGTGGTGTAGAAAAGTACACCACTTTTTAAGAAGTATCCCCCAGCCAAGAGCAGCCCGACACCAGGGTTGCCCTGGGAGGAAGTTCACCACTTGGGGGAAAAGGAAAACACCTGCAGGCCTCCCCAACAGTTGGAGGGAGGGGGGCGCCTGTGAAGCCCCTGCTGCAATGGTCTCCTACCATCTTCATCAGCGCTGCTCCTGCATCTCTTCCCAGAAAGGTCTAGTCCTCCGGGTGCCCTGCCCTGTTTTTGCTGCTGCTGCTGCTAAGTCACTTCAGTCGTGTCCGACTCTGTATGACCCCATAGACGGCAGCCCACCAGGCTCCCCCGTCCCTGGGATTCTCCAGGCAAGAACACTGGAGTGGGTTGCCATTTCCTTCTCCAATGTGTGAAAGTTTTTAGGTGGTCACCTAAAATAGTCACAAAGATCAATGGAACAAATAGACAAAAACCTACACAGAAATGAACAGTGAACTTACAACACAGGAGTTGTGATATACAATGCATAAAGACCAGTCTCTTCAACAAGTGGTACTGGGAAAACTGGACCACTTGTCTTATACCACACACATAATTTGATCCACTCTGAGTTGAGACTTGACTGTAAGACCAGAAACCTTAAAACTTATTAGAAAACACAGGTGGCAAGCTCCACGACACTTTTGGCATTGATTTTTTGGATGTGACATCAAAAGTAAAAATAAACAAGTAGACTGTATCAAACTAAAAAGCTTCTATGTAACAAAGGAAAATGAAAAGGTAACCTACTGAATGGGAGAATATATTCTCAAATCTCACATCTGATAAGGGGTTACTATACAAAATATGCGAAGAACTCAATACAGAAACCCCAAACACTGATTAAAATAGAGGCAGAGGATCTGAATGCACATTTGCCTATTAAGATATACTGATTATATACAAAAGGTACATGAAACAGTACTCAGCACCCACTATTCGTCAGGGAAATGCAAATCAAAGTCACAATAAGAAATAGCAAGTGTTCGAGAGGATGTGGAGAAAAGGGAACCCCTGTGCACTGTTAGTGGGGTTGTAAACTGGTACAGCCACTATGGAGTACAGAATGAAGGTTTCTCAGAAAGTTAAAAGGAGAACTACCACATCATCCAGCAATTCCACTTCCAGGTATTTATTTGAAGGAAGAAAAAACACTACTTGAGATGCATCTTCATGTTCAACGCAGCACTGTTTATAAGCCAAGATACTGAAACACTCTAAATGTCCATCGGTGGATGAATGGATAAAGAAAATATGGTATATACACTAAATGGAGTATTAAAAATTGGAGCCAATAAAAAAGGAAGGAAATCTTTCTATTTGCCTCAACATGGATGGAACTTGTGGGCATTATGCTAAGTGAAATAAATCAGACAAAGACAAAAACCATATGATCCCAATTATACGTGGAATCTAAACAAGACTGAGCTCACAGATACAGGAACAGATTGGTGGTTGCTACAGACAAGGGGTGGGGGAGTAGGTGAAAGGAGTAAAAGGTGTCAGAGGTGCAACCTTTCAGTTATGAGTCATGGGATGTGATGTACGGCATGGTGACTAGAGTTAATCATACTGTATTGCTTATTTCAAAGTTGCTAAGAAAGTTTAATTCAGAAGTAGTATTTTTCCCTGTTTAATACCATCAGAAGTCAAGATTCAAGTAACCATACTTAAGTACCATGTGAAACAAAACCCTTCTACCATGTGAGAATATGATGATCACTTTTTTTTTGGTTCTCATTTCTACTGTTTCTTATTTAAAACTTTCAACTAGTACAAGATAGATTTCATTTAGTAATCCAACAACTCTTTAAAAATAAAACTCAGGAAAGGATCAATGTGTTTCAAATATATAAAGATATAAAACAGTGTTAATAAAAAATAAAATCTTTTACCTTCTGGATCGTAAGTTTGAAAAACTCTTCTGGCTTGTTCTGAAGGAGCCTCAGGGGCAACTAAAGCCATATCCTGAAAACATAAAAAATAATGTTATCAACAAGCTGCAATATCATGACATTAAACACAAAATAAATACAAGGCTAGAGAAATGAAGACATCTGGAATCAAAATACTGTGAGTTATGTTAATATTTATATCATAGCTGAAAGACTCTCTGGGCCTTAACTTTACCTCTGAAAAACGGCAATACTACTTCAACCACAGAGAACTGTTGTGAGAATGACATATAAAGTTTTATATAACTCTTGAAAAAGTCTAATATTGTATAAGTAATTACTATAAAACTGAATGTGTAAAAATCAATGACATTTTTTGTTGTATAGTAATAGCCAATGAAAAATAACAAAATATACTCTAGTTTTCAAATATCTAAAAATTAAATCCAGAGATATGATAACAATTACATAAAAATTCATTTGAAATTTTTTACTTTAGGAAACATGTTATATCAATATAACCTAGGGACAGATCAATAATAACTTCTGCATGTTCAGAAATTTAACTTTTATTAAAGGAAATATCCAAAAGGCAGGTTTCTTTTTCTTATAAAACTTATTCTCTATCATGATGAATTTCTTTAAAAGTAAGCCACATTACAACTTACCAAAAAGAAGCACAAAATTCAAGGTTATCCTGGATTCTTCACAAAGCTTTACTCCACATATTTTAACCATTATGAAATTCTACACTTAACCAACATGAAACTAGAATATAGGCTCTAATTGTTTTCCTCTATTCATATATCTGGTCCAAGCATCTGCCTATAATTGTGTTCACTCAGACAAACCTCATCAGAAATCAAGTTTCCCAAGCTTCCCATTTTTACCATCTTGATTCCTTTTTGAGGAGTAGGTATAAAGGGAACATATCTCAACATGACAAATGCTATTTATGACAAACCCTCAGCCAACATAAAACTCAATGGTGAAAAGCTGAAAGCTTTCCCACTAAAATCTGAAACAAGACCAGGATGTCCACTCTCAGTTTTTCTAATCAACATAGTATTGAAAGTCCTAGCTACAGCAATTGAATAAGAAAAATAAAGGGATTCAAAATAAAAGCGAAGAAGTAAAATTGTCATTATATGCAGATGACATATATGTATAAAACCCTGAAGAGTTCGTATAAAAACATTTTTTAATTTTTTTAATTTATTTATTTTAATATTTTATTTTATTTTTTTTAAGTAATTAATTTATTTTTTATTGGAGGCAAATTATTTTACAATATTATATTGGTTGGTTTTGCCATATATTGACATGAATTCGCCCCGGGTTTACGTAAGTTTCCCCTCCTGAACCCCCCTCCCGCCTCCCTCCTCCCTTTATCCTCCCTCTGGGTCATCCCCTCACGCCAGCCCCGAGCATCGTATAACATGCATCAACCCTGAACTAGTGATTCGTTTCACATATGACAACATACGTGTTTCAATGCCATTCTCCCAAAGCATTTCCCCTAAAGTCAGGAACAAGACAAGGGTGCCCACTCTCCCCACTACTATTCAACAGAGTTCTGGAAGTTTTGGCCACAGCAATCAGAGCAGAAAAATACATAAAAGGAATACAAATTGGAAAAGAAGAAGTAAAACTTTCACTGTTTGCTGATGACATGATCCTCTACACAGAAAACCCTAAAGACTCTACCAGAAAACTACTAGAACTAATCAATGATTACAGTAACGTTGCAGGATATAAAATCAACACACAGAAATCCCTTGCATTCCTATACACTAATAATGAGAAAATAGAGAAATTAAGGAAACTATTCCATTCACTGTTGCAACGAAAAGAATTAAATACTTCGGAATATATCTACCTAAGGAAACAAAAGACTTGTACGTAGAAAACTATAAAACACTACTGAAAGTAATCAAAGAGGACACTAATAGATGGAGAAATATACCATGTTCATGGATTGGAAGAATAAATATTGTAAAAATGAGTATACTACCCAAAGTAATTTATACATTCAATGCAATCCCTATCAAGCTACCAACGATATTTTTCACAGAACTAGAACAAATAATCTCACAATTTGTATGGAAATACAAAAAACCTCGAATAGCCAAAGCAATCTTGAGGAAGAAAAATGGAACTGGGGGAATCAACCTGCCGGATTTCAGGCTCTACTACAAAGCCACAGTCATCAAGACAGTATGGTCCTGGCATAAAGACAGAAATATAGATCAATGGAACAAAATAGAAAGCCCAGAGATAAATCCACGCACCTATGGACACCTTATCTTTGACAAAGGAGGCAAGAATATAAAATGGAGAAAAGACAGTCTCTTTAACAAGTGGTGCTGGGAAAACTGGTCAGCCACTTGTAAAAGAATGAAACTAGAACACTTCCTAACACCATACACAAAAATAAACTCAAAATGGATTAAAGAGCTAAATGTAAGACCAGAAACTATAAAACTCCTAGAGGAGAACGTAGGCAAAACACTCTCAGACATAAATCACAGCAGCATCCTCCATGACCCACCTCCCAGAATATTGGAAATAAAAGCAAAAATAAACAAATGGGACCTAATTAAAATCAAAAGCTTCTGCACAGCAAAGGAAACTGTAAGTAAGGTGAAAAGACAGCCTTCAGAATGGGAGAAAATAATAGCAAATGAAGCAACTGATAAAGGATTAATCTCCAAAATATACAAGCAGCTCCTACAGCTCAATTCCAGAAAAATAAAAGACCCAATCAAAAAATGGGCCAAAGAACTAAACAGACATTTCTCCAAAGAAGACATAAAGATGGCTAACAAACACATGAAAAAGTGCTCAACATCCCTCATAATCAGAGAGATGCAAATCAAAACCACAATGAGATACCATTTCACACCAGTCATATAAAAACTTCTAGAACTGATAAATAATCAACAATACAGCAGGATACAAAATTAACATACAGAAATCTGTTGCAGTTCTTTAACAGTGAAATATCAAAAAGGAAAAGGAAAAGAAAAAAACCCCTTTTAAAATCACATCAAAAGTAATAAAACACTTAGGAATAAACCTGGCCAAAGAAGTGAAAGACTCATATGGTGAGAACTATAAAACACTGATGAAGGAATCTGAAAATGATTTAAAGAAATAGAAAGACATCCATGCTCCTGGGTTGAAAGAATTATTATTAAAGTCTC